>NW_008794543.1:1642062-1663962 GCF_000699145.1 Aptenodytes forsteri | reverse complement strand
GGGCGCGGTGAAAGGCAGTTACGCAAACTCCGGCTAGGCACAGTTTGCTACCGCCGCTACCGAGGCTGAGCTGCTCCCAAAACCGGGGGGAAAGGCGAGACAAAAACCGTACCGCCCGCCCGAAGTCGCTCCGTCTGCCCCGGCCCTTCTGCGAACGAAGGGTTAACGTTGCTATAGATAGGTACTCTCAGCAGTTCATACCGTTAAAACTGGAAAGGTCAGTTAAGACAGAGCTCTAATAACACCTTAATAACAGAGCATGCTGATGAGTCTAGCACCGAGTAATGTCAGTGTCTTTGAAGCATCCATGTGTTGTGCTTCCCTACGTTTTTGGCATCCAGGTTGCATCCACATTACTCCCAACTCAATCTTGTCGCTCCGAAGTTGAAAGCCAAGGAATGAGTAGCTGCCACTGAAAGGCTGCAGCCTTCAGTAAGGAATAACTGTTCTCTGTTCCAGCGGTTCAGTTTGCTGTGTGTCACAAGGCCCGCAAAAAGCACCACACACCAGATCACAGAAAAGCCTGAGAAACTTGTGGCCTTTTCCTTTCCCCTCTTCCTCAATGTAGTTTCTGTGACCAGCCACCCCAGACACTTGGAACTGACTCAGTTCCAAGGAAGCGATCAGAGACCCTTCCCTGTCACCCCATCAGAACGGTGTCAAGGCTGATGACTACCTTCACTTGCACAGTGTCAGGGTTTGGTGGGCTGTGTTTTGCTAAAGAAACCAGTTTGATCCAATCAGAAATCTAGTTTCTGTTATTTCTTATGTCCACAAAGGAGATAGTTTATCTTACAGCGTCACTAATTACCTGCTCGTTTCACATATTGGACCTCCCTAACCTGGTTTTGTTATTCTGCTCGGTCTTGTTTCATACCTGCACACCTTTAAAAAGTTAATTTTCTTTCCAGCGCCTGTGCACCTCAACCCCCAAAATAAATTACCTCTAACAAGCACACGTTTGTCAACGGAGCTTTAGAAACACTGACCTTACTGATTGCTTTACAGCCCCAGAAGAGGAACGTACAACGTGCGATCCTTAGCATGCCAGTCTCCCCAGTGAGGAGATTATTAGAGTCTCTCTCCAGCGGGAGATTAACTCTCCCAGCAAGGTAGGCACTGACGTCACCCTCAGCCTCCAGCCGGCAATCTGCCCCCGACCTCAGCATCACCAGCACTAGCAGAGCAGCACCAACCGCTCGCAGCCTTGAAGACAGCTGGCCTTGCAGAGGCCTGACTAAGGCAGGAAACAAACGCAGAAACGCTAAATGGGAATCATGCAGAAATCTGGGCACATAAGTGCTGTAACAAATAAATGTGTGTATAGGTCAGGGTGAAAGCTGTTTTCTGCTTGTAATCCAGAGCAGCTACACATCAGAATTACTGTTTAAAATAAGCGTTGCAGCTCTGCAGAAACTATTCTACGTTGCTTAGGTATTGATATTCCCACCAGTCACATTAGTAAAAACCTTTCCTCATATTAAGAGAAATTTTTTGCTAGGAACCAAACCAGTTGACTTTTTAAAAAAAAAAAAACAAACAACTTTTCCCCTAAGTAACCTGCTAAATATTCAATCTAGCTTCTTTCATGATGCAAAATTTTGAAACATTTTAAGTACAAAATATTTTTTTCTTATCACACATTCATGTCTACCATTCCAAAAAAGCTCACAACTCTGATAATCCATCTGACAACACAGTCAATCAAAAAGCCATCCTAGAGCCGTTTCCAAAGAAACGAACACATAGCCAGGAAGACAGAATGCTTAAGCTGGAATGAAACCAACCAAAGGAACACAACAGCAACAACAAAAACTCCAAGCATTTTCCCTTTTCCTTTAAATTTCCTGGTTTGGGGGTATATTACAGGGACACAGATAATGGTAAATGCAGTTATGTTGAAAGTGGCGGTGGTATTTTTATATTTTTTTTAATCCAGGAAGCTGGAGGCTTTTCTGCTCTTCCCACACAAAAAAAGAACTTTAAAAAAAGGACAAGTATGTAAGAAAGACAGACACAATCACAGAACTAAAAAACTACATCTGAAACATCGTTGCTCACACCTCCTCCTCATTCTTTGGCTATCTGTCTCCTGCTTAGGCCTCCATCTCGTGTGGAGTTTTAGGTGGGTGGACACAATGGGCTTATTCACAAACTTGAAGCTCAACACATGCCTAAGGCTTTGAAGGCTGAAGACCACGGCTGGTCAGTTCCTTGGGACTGGGACTCGTGGGATCTTTCAGGAGGCTAACACAGTGAGGTTCAGCAGGAGCTGGTTACCTTCCTACTTTTATCTCCCGATAACCCCATTCCTTGTCTCTGAGGTACCCTAGAGCACTTCTGAAACAGCTGAAACTATGTTTAAGTAGTTCCCAATTCCCCAAATTGTTATTCCGTAGGGAAATACTGAAGCTGAAAGTGCGTTATGGCAAACAGACTGTCTACAGTAACAGACAAGCAGGCATATACACAATCATAAATATATACTGAGTAAACTATATAAACTAAAATTAAACTTTTGAAGTTAAAAATCAAGCCCTCATGATCTTAACAGCAGTGAGCTCACCTGTGAAACCTTCTTTCTCCATTCTCTCCCACATCTACTCATGTATTATGAAAGTTGTTTATTGCATGTTCACATATAATTTTTTTCTACAGATCTCTGTGCTTAATTAACAAGAAGCCCTTCAATGTTATGTTTTCTGTTTTATTTTTGAAAGCATGCCCCATGCTTTATTCATTACACACTTATTCAGATCCTACTCTGCATACAGACTTGTTAATTTCCTCATGGGCTTTTTATGGAGCTTGTTGCTACAGTATTCATGTGCTTCAAAAATATTAATTAGTTTAGTTTCATAATATACCCCTCAGATGAGGGGATACTGTGACGGGATATGAATATTATGCATGGGAAACAGTTATAGATTGCCTGGTTTGATATCTTGTAGACCTGTCAGGACTTGGCACTCTAGAAAACCTTATTTCCACAAGGCCTGGTTCCCACTGGTTTCAGCTGCAGTAATTTTACTCACCAAGTATCCAGAACTACTTCTAATCAAACCCTGGAGTTTTCAGGCATCTGAAAGTGAGAAGCAAATAATTAGCAAGAAGTGTAATTTAAAAGCCTTGAACCAGCTTTACCAAGGAACTCTGTGGCAGAGGCAAGGGCTGACTCAAATTTCAAGCCGTTCAGCTCTCTGAAGACTTTAGACAAAATTTCTATTCCCATAATTCCTTTTCTTCAATACTTCCTTCAGTTTCTAGAATAAATGTGACCAGACTCCTGCCAGCAACAGCCCCATTATTAATGACACCCACATAATTCATCCACTGCTTTGAATCTTCTGCTTCTCCACGCAGTACCTGTTAGCATGAGTAGGTAGTCCCGTGTTTGGCCCAGCATTTGAAAAGATGTGCCTCTCTTCACCACTGGATATCGCAGTTATTACTAGCAGAAGAGGGACAGTGAATCTTGGGATCCCTTCCAAGCTCTGGGAGAGGGTGTTTTTTTAATAGCACACTCAGTCAAAAACCACATCTGCTTGCTTCCCATGTCCATGTTTGCCTTATCTTGGCTTGTTATTTCTAACCTGTCTTCATTCTCTCTTCAGTCTTGGCTGTTCATCCCCATTTTGTTTTTCTTATCTAGTTAATGTTAGGGTTTGATTCTCATCCCAGTTCCAGCTGTCCTAGCTGCACTTTTCTTTAATCTTATTCTGGGACTCCTCACTCTCATATTCACTTTCAGCTGTGCAGGGTTTTTGTGCTGTTGTTTTGTTTTCACTCCCATTATCTAGCTGATCCTTTTCTTATGCCTTCTCACCTGATTTAACTTTCAGTTATGTCAACATTCACCTTCCTTGTCTGTTCTTTACTCCAGGCATGCACCACAAACTTGGTCTTGCTCCTTGACCTTATTTCACAGTTACAGAGTTATCCCAGCTCCAGCCCTTACCTTGCTGTTCAGGCGGTTTTGCTTGTCTGCAACCCTCCATCTACCTCTTTCCTTTCACTCTGTTACCCCTCAGGCCCAGTTTCCTTATGCAAACAATTTCATTGTCCCAAAATACATCCACCATTCCCATTGCTGATTTCTTCTAATCACATCCCACATTCAATTTCTCAGGAGCTTTGTGCCAGCTTTACCATGCTGCAAGATCAGTTCTTCTTCCCCGTCTATTCAAGTCAGACAGCCACCCCCTCCTCATCCCATAGGTACAACTGAGGTGCATTGAGCACGTGAAATCATCACTTCTTCTCAATGAAGTTCCAGATCCAAGCAAGGCACAGCTCAAAATGATCATGTAAAATGTCATTGCAGGTGAGACACTCAGGTAAGAGAGCTGCTAAAACTGCACGTATTCAAGGCTGACTGTGGTGATGCTTAAGTCCATAGTAATGTTAAAGGAAAAAAAGGATACATCCCTTGACATAAGGGCTAACACTCTCCTCCTTTCTGTTCTGCTCAAGATTTAACTACATTTCCTACAGGCTAAGCATACTGAAGCCCTTCCAAAAATATTGCTATGATTTTTAATTAGGAGCAAACCCATATATTTGCAAGTTTCATTTTTCAAATACCTGGATAATTTAAGCTAATATTCTAAAAGAAAGGTTAAAGAACAAGAAGTTAAAACTAAAAATCAGCTTGCAGCAGATATCTAGCATGGAAAATGTCGTACCAAATCCTTACAATTAAGCAAAAGTATATAAGCAACTTAAACAATATCTATCAGCAGACAGTGTCAGGGAATTTTAATATTAGATACCCAACCATACTCTGTTTATAACATCATGTGTGTTACGCTGTCTCCATTTTTAATGCTCTAAAAAGTGCAGAAGAGCATAAAACTACCTCGAGAACACACACTGATGTTAAAACAAGTAATCAAGCAACAACAACAAAACCAGTGGTGCACTACTTAAATTAGAAACTGTTCTGTGTTTGCTCAGCATCCCTGATCCTCATCAAGCAATAAATCAATTTGCAGTAGCTGTGGACAGCTATTTAAACACAGGGCCAGAAGAGATTAATTGTTAAAGCAATGTTCAAAGTTAGAAGGTATAGGAGGTTAGTATAGGAGGTCATATTAAATATTCACTTGTCTGAAAACAGCTGCATTCCAAGTATGAGGAGGCATCCTGCCCTCCGCTTAATTAAAAAACAGTCTATGAGCTCTGGGCTTAGCAGAGCTTAGCTTGCAGTTCTTCAGAAGATAGACAGAGACTGCCAGATGAAAAAATTGACATCTAAATGTTTGCCAACTTGATTTTGTTTGATTTACTTTACTGTCTAGCATGCAAAAAACAGGTAAAAGCTGTTTGTTTTGAAGTTTGTAGTTTATTTTTACAAGCTGGTAAAGCATTCAGGATTTGAGTCTCAACTTTGTAAGAGGCTGCTCCTAGTCAAAGTCAAAAGCAAACTTGCGTTTGACTTGCATAGGAGCTGAACAGGATCACTTATCAGTCATCATTCTAGACATTGGTAGCTGGTAAACATAGTTTCTTTGGCAATTATATGATAATGTAAGTATAATAACTATAACAATGCTACTGCTACTCCTAGACCTGTTCACCCTTCATCTATGAACAAATGTTGCTGTTAGACTGAAAAGTGACATTTGTTATTAGACTGACTAGGTGTACAGGGTTAATCTTACCCTCCAGTATTCATCATACCCACATAGCTGGGAGTCAGCGTCTGATTTTTGACAAAAGAAAGCCTCTAATGAGCCTGATCTTGAGTGACTGATGAGCATTTTGATCTTCCATTCATTCCTAGAAGATGAAGCAGCTCAGCACCTTGCAGAACAGGATTCACTGTTTTGAGCCATACATTGCTCAGATGAAACCCCCTGTTTTAGTTTACATTGTAATTTATCACTTATGATAAACTCTCTGGCACTTACCGCAGAAAACATGTAACACTGAGACTGGAGGTGAGGAATCAAAGCAAGTAGAGGAACCCTGCTGTAATTGGGTTTTCTACATAGACACAATGTATTCTTCTAACTCCAGATCACTGCAAATAAATAAGGCATATCACCAACTCCCAGGAGGAAGAATGGCAATTGTCTTACAGAAAGCAGCAAGAAACTAAATACACGCACTATCAATGACAGCAATGTTGTCCTGTAGTTATTAGCCTTGTTTTATTTGCTGTAATATTTACATAAGTTCTCTACACAGGAGAGAACTTTTACCCCTTTCAACATTGTCTAACATATTTCATTAATACAGGTAGTATCATACCCACTGAATTTTACAGTGCAGCTACCCAAAAAAACCCTCAGATACCTAAGGTGGCTTAGCTAGCACCTTTTTCTAATCTTCAGTGGCATAAGACCATGAATGCCTATGGCAAAACTAATTTAATTGCATTCACATTATCCAGCTCTCCAAAATTATTTGTACTGTGGTTATTATCAATTCTTCTTTGCTATAGTAGAACATTTTCCCATGCAGCATAAGCTGCTTCTTTTAAAAGAAGACACTGAGGCATCATGCAGCAATAATTAACAACCTGTCTGGAGGATTCAGGGATTATATTGTATTTTAAAGATGGATGCTCTTTCACTCAACAAGGTGATAGTTTTGTGCAAAGACCAATCAATATTTGCTGTAAATAATGCATATTTTACAGTAATTACACATATCAACAGAATATACATATGCATTACAATTTGAGCTCAACTTGCAGCCATTTCAGTAGAGTTTTCCTTCAGCACAGTTAGAGCACTAAGCCCTTGCAATTCATTTTTTGCCCCCTCCCCTCAAAGCTATACAATTTGCAATACTAGAGATGTCACAGATGACTGACTAGAGATCGTTATTGGCAATTGTGTGCACATATACGTGTACACACACACACACAATATAAAGGACTCAAACTGAAGTCTGAGATCAAAACGCTTCCAAAATTAAACCAGAATTTACATAAAATTTTTGTTCTTCCAAGAAAAGGGTGAAAGAGGTCCCAGATACATGCACAGTTCTGTGTTGCGTATAATACAGAGTCCAGTCTCACTGCAAAAGCAGTATAGATTGACTTTCTGCATGTGCTGCAGATCTCAAGAGGCAGATGTACTAAACATGCTCCAGGCATCTAGGTTTTTGTTTCCCATGTGCTGGCAGGAGTGCCCTTTTCAGATTAGTCACTGAAGCCTTTACTTTATGAGTACAGGCTTAAAACGTTGCACATGTGAACAACTCAGAATCTCCAAGTATAGAGCATAAGAATCAAGGTGTATGTTTGTACTTGTGTTTATTATTGCGTAGAACTGCCACAACAGGTAAGATTTTTTTTTTTTAAGTATGTGTGTGCATGTGCATTTTATTTGTTAAAAAATTGCACTTACCATATAAAAACTGCACTTAATTCCCAACAACTAAAAAAAAATCCTTACTCAGCCTACCATAAGCCAACTTATATCTGTGTGGATCCTCTTTTTCAGCAAGTGCCATGAATCACCAGTAGCAGTTTGCAGGACAGACATTGCAGATAAATACGAGACATACTATCAAAATCCTTGTACTAGAAAAATCTGTAACATAAACCTTCACATTTTGCACTAAATGCTAACAGTGAAAACAGTCACAATTCTTCATGGTTTAAGAGTTAACTGTACTGAAGTGATAGCTCATGACTTCTAAATGATTCGAATAGTCTTCAATTTGTGAAAAGCTCTTCTACTACTGCTGCTTCTCCTTCCGAAGCCTGATTTCTTCTCTCTGTATGCGTATGTAAATATGCTGAAAGCCATTACTTTTTCACTCAACTCTCTTTAGAGATCGATATGGTCTGTTCATTTTTATTTTTATATTTATAAGAAGTAATTTCAATTGGTGTCAAATGTCAAACTATTTATTGAATATAAGATTTTTTATATTTGAATATTTCAGTTGACTCAAAATAAGGCTGCTTGATATATTTGTAATGAGTTCCCTACTCCTGTCCAAATTCCATTTACTTTAATGAACAGCAGATCAGTTTGCCAATTGTCTCCATCAGTAAATTTGGATCTTTTGTTGTTATCGTTTGTTACATTTCTTTCTCTAACTTCCACCCGCACCGTCACCACAGTAACAGAATATTTGTTTGTTTGGGAAAATAAAGACATAGGAACATGCCTGAGGTTTGGTTTAAAAAGCAGTGGCAAACTAGATGAGAAAGCTCTCTTCTGAAACTCAACCTGTGATTATATTTTAGTATCAGAACTTTCACAAGGCATATTGTTGGTGTAGACTACATTTTTAACGTAGTCCTTCAGAGAGTGTAGACATAATTAAGTTAATCGGGTAGTTTGCCAGAGAAGTGCTGAAACACCAGTAGCGGCTCAAGGACTTCACCACGGAAGAAGAGTCTGGTACTTAAAGTTTATTATTCATTCTCAACAGTGAGCATTTAATGAGCATAATATAGAAAACACTCTGCCTGGCCAAGTCTCCAGTTAATATCCAGATTAAGCTCTGCAATAAAAATAATCTCACGTGTACCAGCATTAGGCCTTTCTTACAGATTAACCTGACACAAGTATTTAATAACAATTAGATGCCATCTTCTTCCCAGACTTAAGCCTCCTGTCCTGAACAAACCTCGTTTTTAGCAAGCAACCAGGGCCCCCGGGAGCGAGGGCAGTACGCGGCCCCACCATGGTGGCGTTTGCGTGTTTTCCCGAGGATCACCCTCAGCCTGCAAGCGACGGCATCGCAGGTAGCTCGCAGAGAGGTCGGGCACCCCGCCCTCGCGAGCAGGTTGTGATTTTTTGGCATCCTGCGACCCCTAGTGAGAGCCAAGGGCGGCCGGGCAGCCGCCGCCGCCTCCCCCCGGCCGGGGCTGCCGCGGGGTCTGGGCGCCCCGGAGCTGCGAGCGCCGGCAGGCTCTCGCAAGGCACGGACTGTTTCCAGGTCGCAGGCAAAACATACCTCTGGGGGTTTCCGTTTCCCCCATTAACCCACCGAAACGTTACTATAAAAACATAATAAAGCCTCGCCTTTAGTTGCATTGAGACAACGCGCCGATTGTATTGCAACTTCACAAAACGCTGCTGTGTGTGTAAACTCTCATGGCAAGGGAGGGAGAGGTAAGAGGCAGCATCCATCTTCTACGTACTACCAAAAAAAGAAAGAAAGAAAGAAAATTGCCGGCTACACTTCGGTGAGCTTTTCTACGTAGCTATGTACGTGTAAGGCCTAAGCCTTTGCAAATAACCATGATCAGTATGGAAACAATATTTGTTTGCCTGACGGTGTTAGGAAAACGTTGGCGAGCAGTTTATCTCGCAGCATTCGAAGTTGCAAGCTAAGCTTTTTGCTGTGGTCATCATGCTCAGACCCACCAGAACAATGGAGTTTAAAACAATGATTCTGTCCTAAACACATACACGAATTAAAAGCTGAAAACGTAAACATGCAATTATTGAAGAGGAAAGGGTATTTCTTAACTTGGTACTCATATACATGCATCAGAATCTGTGTTTGTATGTACACATAATATTATATATCAAACTGTTTTATGCACTTAGGCATAGCATACACACACTTTTAGGGACACAGTTATAGTATGAAAGGGGCGAGTCTGCTGTTTTCATTCCTACAATTTATTAATAAAACATGCAAATAATTCTACCTAATGCTAAAAATAAACATGCCAGAACTTTAATATTATGGTTGTCCAATAGAAATGAGAATACACATTAACTAGTCCAAATAGTTCACTTTTTCAATGGAAAGTTCTGGACAATCTGACCGGTGAAGCACTGTTATCTGTCAGATGAAAAGATTCCAGGGTATGAAATGTACCTGGTTTTCAAAGACGCTTATTAACATCTTGTGATATATTCATTTCCAAAGAAGCAGTAGAGGCCTAGAACAAGGGCTATTTATTCAGCCTTTTACATCAAAATAATTATGACTTGCCTTTAATGAATAGTATTGCCTTCTGATTTGTAGCTCTCTATGGCTAAAACCCCCCAAACTCCAAGGCAAGCTTTCTAGTCATTCAATCTTCCCAGTTTCATTTGCTTACAAGGCGAGTTGCGTCCAAGCCATACTTAGAACCAAAACTAAAAATTTCAAAGATCTTCAGCAGTTCAGATCTGGAAACCTACTTTGTACTTTCTCAAACAACTTTCTTTGGGAGTTGAAATTCTCCCAGATGTCTGAAATTCTCCCAGATGTTTGCATAATGGGAGCATGGATAACATGACTGTTGGACAAGCCCGCAATTGCCATCTCCCATTTTTCCAAAGCTTCTTTTAAATGGCTTAGTGCCTCTTATCCCTTGGTCACTTTGCTGTCACCACTTTAAGCAAGATACTGTCAAGCCTATAAATTGCCTCTGAGAAAATGACTAGTGCGGAGAATTCATTGTTAGTTATACTTTTTCTATGTATTTAAAACCCCTATCTATCATATTCGTTGAAGGAAAGGAGTCCACCTTTCTGCACCAGTGTGGTGAATATCACAGCTTGCATAACCTATAATAGTACATTGGTGAACAAATACTCAATAAAAGAGCTATAACTCTTCTATGTAATCTCTCCTCAATATGTTAGGCCAATTTTTCTTTAACTTTGGTCCACATATGGACAATCTATTACACAGAAGTTTTTATAGGCCTGTTCGGCTGAGCACAGAAGCTGCAAACCCCAGTAATACTAATATAATTCTGTTGTGTCACAGTGAGGGAGGGAAGGAGAAACAGACCATCAGAGGCAGTAAATCTGGTTGTGTGCAGCAATGTACATCATGGCTATTGAGTCCTCCACAGCTGCATGAAGCAATTTGTAAAAAAAATATTTTTATGCAATTGGAAGTGTACATTACTGAAAGTAAATTATATAATTTTTAAAGCATATGGTTTATGTTCAAAGTTTTATCTGATTTACCAAGGATTGACCTAAGCAGAAGGTAAAGATTTATTTTTCTTAACCGTTATAAGAGCTTGCTTTAAAACATTTGTTCTTTTACCAAATAATTCTGGAAATTCTCACAGAAAATGCAAATTCTAAGTTGATATTTACATACATTCTCTGTAGGTGTCAGCATTGCTTTATATTGTTGTAGAGAACTATATTTTTTTCTTCTCAAAGAAAGAAGAAACACAGACTTGTCATTTTCCAAATGAAAGATAATTTTTCTGCTGTCAGTTTGTCTTTTACTACCCATTTCAGACTAAGAGATTTAATAATATATCGCATAGGTGCAACTAAAGTAAATGTACAGAAAAAGCCCGCATTGTTTTCCTATGCACCTGTTTTCAGTTTTAAAACCTTTTTATTCCATGCCAGTTATTTTCTGTATAAATATCATCCTTATTTATGTAAACACAAGGTTCATGTAACATTTGCAAATATTTCTCAAATGTTGCAAGAAGCAACAATTCAGTGATGCTAAGTAAACTGTGAATCTCCCTTCTTTACACAGACTGTAGAGGAATACCACCCCAGAAGTTCTTATAAGTTTCTAGGTGGAGTCTTCAAAGAGCCGCCGTAGGGCAAATATTATTTAATACTAATTCATAAAAGTGATGCTAAGTAAACTGTGAATCTACCTTCTTTACACAGACTGTAGAGGAATACCGAACCAGAAGTTCTTATAAGTTTCTGGGTGGAGTCTTCAAAGAGCCGCCGTAGGGCAAATATTATTTAATACTTTAATTCATAAACTTACTATACAAAATAAAAGTATGCCACTGAGATCTGTTGATATGTTCTTGAGATGAACTATCCATGCAGAAGGGAACTGTACTATCATACTAGAAGTGAACGACCTTGGGAGCCAAAGTAATAGTAATTGGATGAAAATCAATTGTACAGAGTGCAAGGTCATAAATAAAGAGTAACAACAAGAATTCTTTCTGGGATCTGAGGCATAAAGACTGATCAAAGAGAGATATAGATTAAAGAGTCAAACAAAATGATTATCAACCTCCTATACCCATGAAAGAGAAATACAATCCAAGCATCTGAGGCAAGGTATTTCCAGTAAAAAAAGAGCAACATTGATGACATTATTACAAGCTCAAGTATATATGAACATTATTTGAAATGGTGCATATAATCGTGATCATTCCTCTGATCAAAGGAATGGAGAGCCTCTCTTCCAGGAGGCTATTAAGAGAGTACTTCAAAATCACATGAAGGGATATATTAGCTTTCTATAAAGTAGTGGGAAACAAATTAACTACATAACAAAAATAGCGTCAGCACAAAGAAAAAATGGCTACAAACAGCTCAAGAACGACATTAAAATTGGGAGAGAGATTCTGACACAGCCACCCAGGATGAATAATGAAGGAAGAAATCCCATCTAATTTTCAAAGGGTACTCAAAAGAGAACATATGATGTGCCTGCTTGGTCTAAGAGTGTACTGGAGCCCACGTCCCAGAGAGGTCCAGTAGCTCAATCTTTCATTTGCATTATAGGTTTGAACCAAGGTTTGTCATTGGCGCTATACATTACCTATTGATAAAGTCAAGTGCTACTTACAGCCAATTGATTGTGGGCAGTTTTAGTTGGTCTATTTGTAAGTGAAATGGAACAGATGAGAGACTTTTTTTTGCAGTAGTAGCCTCAGAATCTATTTAGACTAGAATTATCCTTCTCTACAAGTAACAAACACGTTGACTACAGGGACTTCGCAGTGTTGGCTGGCTCACAACCAGCATTTTCAAGTTACTGCATTTTAATTTAGATATGGATTTCACATTGGCCATTTACTTAAGTGCAAGTTCTACCTGTATATTTGCACAACTCACACTCTTTAGAAAATGTTGCTTCTGAAGATTTGTTTACATAAACATTTTTCTCTTCCCTCGCCCCCTCCCAGCATGTCTCATACAAATTTGCCTATAAAACAGAAAGGCTGCACTGATTTACTTTTAGGTCATCTCAAAAGTACTTAGAAGCTCCTATTAATGGCACAGTAGAATGCTGAGTTTTCTATAACTCTGCGGCTGCAGAATCTTGTCTCTGTCATAGATTTGCCCTTGGGCTGCAGAGTAAACAAAGAGAGTATTTATAGCCCTTCTCATACAAAGAGATTTGATCATTCAAAAAGAAGGCAATGAATTGCACAGTACTTTCTATATCCCCCGGCTTGCTACTAATATTAGTGTTAAGGAAAAGCTGATGTCACCTCATCTGTCACAGTCTCTGCTCTTGTACATCTCTGGGTAACACGGGGCCAAAAAGGTTAAGTATTATTTTTGCATTCATTTATTTGAACACAGTTCTGTTGTCATGACAGACTTAGAAATACTGTCCTCCACCTGAATTACGTCAGATTGCTATAGCTGATACAGGAAATAGGGAAAAAAAAAAAAAATTCAAAGTAGCACTTCTCAGAGTCTATCCAAAGAAAGATTTAAGGAAACAGACAGCTCTGGCCATTTGAAATGACCTGTAGTTATAACTCTTACTAAATAAGAGAAGCTGGAGATGAGGTAGACAAGCCCTAAATTATGCTTTTTTTTCAGACTGTAATTTGATTCTAACGTAAGATTCAGTAGATTATTGGAAGGTTAGAAGTTGCTTGTACTATAAGGCATAAGCCCAACAGAATAAGCTCTATGACTTAACTGGCCTTCTCAAAGTCATTCTCTACTCTCTAGACCCAATATCCTTGCTTTGGAGGAGTCTGATTTAAGCTGCATCTTACAACGTGGCACACAGCACGGCTGTGCTTTTGTGTGAGCACCCCTGGCTGGAAGCCTCACTTACTCAACTGGATTTGCTCCTCTGTGGCTCAGGGTACTTGTGCTGCAGTGGCAGCAATATTCCCCTTCCCATCTGTGCTGGGCACACACGCTTCCATGCTCACAAGTACAGCCACATCCAGACCCTCATCAACCCTAGAATATTCTCATAAAGCTCAGTTTTTATTATCCTGGACTAGGGTTGATTGCTGTGAATAAAAACTCAAGTAAAAATATCCACTATGAGTTTATGATTTTAACTAGCTTCTATGATGAATAACTACTTAAAAAGCAAGATAACCTTTTATGACTAAAAAAATACATTAGAATCCAACAGAACTATCAGAGTGATCTCCCTTTTTGTTACCTCTCCCTTTATTATTTGCCATTAGAAACACCAAATCCAAAATCCAAAGTCTCACTGAAAAAAAAAGATTTTAATGTTCAAATCCTTTAAACAAACTGCTAAAATGCAGAATAATGGCAGATTGGATAAGTGCTCACATGCAGAGAAATATTTTTAGACTACTAATGTATTGCCATTACACTTCATCACGTAATAGGTGAAGAGTATGGGAGTATTTGCTAAGTGATCAACCACGTAGAAAATAAGAGTAAAATTTTGGGACTCTCAGGTTGTTTTCTCCACTGTAAAACAGCACAGTGATTTTTAGTTCAGTTACTTCAAAGCACGAGGACTAGAAACCAGTAATATCTCGGAAAACTGAGAATCCCCTTGTGAGCTATGGCATAGGGACCCTGTTCGTATTACTGAAGGTGACAGAGTTTGAAGATGTCAGAGATAAGAAAAAAATTTCTTTTTTTGGTCTTATGATACTATGATTTAGAGAAAAAATACTCACATTTTAGCAATAATTCATCTGAGCAGACTGACACTTGCAGTCCAACTTCCAAGTACAGTGTAGATCTTACTTTTCATTGATTAGGCCCTTCTGAAGTAAGACCTAGTTACGCAAGAACAGAGGCCAACTGGATTACTTCTACTTTGTTCTAGAATAAGGAAAAATTAACTGTGGCCACATCACTGTAGCATTGGCTAAATTGATGCCTAAAAATGAGTGTTAAAATGGAAACGGAAAGGACAACCACAGCAAGTTACATGGAGAACAGACTCGATGCAAGTTGAATATGTGAAAGCTGATACACCAGTTTCGTTTGGGCCCCGATTTTAAAAGAATCCCTTACAACTGAAAATAAACTAGATTATTTCAAAAGATTGCAAAAGAAAACAAGTCCTTCACAGACAGTTTGCAGCTACTGTAGTAGGATATACAGCTGAGTGTCAAAGATAAACACAAACTGTCTTCATAAATTAGGAAACCTGTAATTAAGATGTTAGGTAGTTTGCACTAGTATTTCACATCCATATATACAAAAGACTAACTTACTATTAGTCACTTTTTCTAGTTTTCTATTTAACAGTTAACTAAATGTTAGATATGTGTATACACTGTATACAGATAACTGTTATTAATACATCAAATAGCTATAATAAGAGTGCAGAATATGAAGTATTGAAAGCACAAGACACCTTTATACAACTCCCTTGCAAAACAGCTCTTAATTATGATTGCACACTACATTTTCCCCAAAGTGCAAGAATGAACGGTGCTCACTGAATTCAACATTTTGTTTGACATTGGTAGTCCAGAATGCGGACCCATGCTCTCAGATTTCTAGGAAAATTAGGTGTTCACAGCTAACGGATATCTGAGAAAAGTTGGTTGGTTTTTTTTTTCTCCCCCAAAACAGTACCTCACAGGATCTTTTTGGCAAAGACAGTGACAGAAACTCATTCTCCAGGGCAACATACAGTTTCCTCAGCTACAAAACCATCCTTTCTTTTCTTGACATCCCAACTCATTCAAAACACATATCCCAACTTCCTCAACAACTGAGATGAGTCTTGCAAACAACAGACTCTTTCACTGTGTTGTGCTGATTCATTCCAAGCACTGTTCATCCTGCGCACTGAATGAGGCAGGGTCCTGTGGGAAAACAAAGAATGAGATCATGTAATTAAAGACTATCTCATAACATACACAGGGATTGAACTATAATGGCCTCAACAGTCTTAATTTTATTTCTTAACTCTTGAGTGATTAAAACTGCAAGCTATTTTAATATTGTTTTCTGAATATAACCATCAGCAGTTCTGAGTAAAGACATTTAAAAATAACCAAAAACCCCAAGCCAAGAAAACAGCCACATGGAAACATACCAACTACTACTATATGGTATGCAAGGAGAATTACCAGTAAAGCCAACTAGAGGGGAAAACAACAACAATGCTATTTTTATTGAACATTTTTCTATTCTCAATTTGCCTATCCATTAACATTTTAATGTTTCCCAGAGATGTTTCAATTTTAATGAAATTCTGCCAGATTAAACTATTTTCAAATCCTGTCTTGTGATTCCCACAGCTCACATAATTGCTCACTCCAGAAGGATGCCGATGAATCTATCCATACTCCCCAGGCCAACAGCCTACCTGACAAACAGAGAGATCCTACAGTCCCTGCTCCCAGCCTTGCCATTTCTCTGCTGAGTGTTCTGTCAAGTTGGACACAGAATGGTAATTTCATTCTGAAGGAACTTTAGCTTTTTGCAAGAATTCTAATTTAGATATGTTAAGCTTCTAAATCTCTCATAAAATGGATGCCATTCCCCCCTCCCCCAGTGCAAGTCTCTGGTATGAGTACAATTTGTTTTCAAGCTGAAAGCCTGAACCGTGCAATGGGTGTTCATAATTCTTTGACTCTTCCCAAGAGCTGGATCTTCCACAAGTCCTGACAGCCATCCCACAGTAAAAGAGATATTGTTTTGAGAAAAACACTCTCCTCCCTGAAATTCTAGACCCTGAAAGCACTTTGTTTTGAAGCTCTTGAGAAACAGATTTGAGACTATCATACCTCATGTTTTCTGTCTCAGCGTGCCAGGCCTCTTATGCTTAGTGCTATCAGGGAGCAGCATAGGCAGGGCTGCTCTGCAAGGCGGAGATGAGCCAGGAGCCACCCCAGCAAAGGCCATGCCCGCACTGGCTAGGGTACAGTCCCACAACACATGAACACCATGGGCAGAACATGGTACAGGAAACGGTCCATCCAGGCACTCCAGGGGAGAGCAGCAGGAAACAAGACCAGCGATAAGGCTACAGCATGAATCAGAAGGGTCCACCCAAGAGATAGGGCTAGCAACAGACTACCTGTAACGCAAGTCCAAGGTCCAGCAAGGGAGGTAGGGATGGACAGATAGATGGACCCAGTGTAGCTCAGGAAAGGACTGAAGGCTCAGGTCTGAGCTTAAATGGAGCCCCAGGACCCGTGGGCAGAGGGTGTGTGGGTGCAGGTCCCAGGTGAGGCTACTCAGGGCCGTTAATGGCTATCGGCGCTGCTCTGCAAGGCGGAGATGAGCCAGGAGCCACCCCAGCAAAGGCCATGCCCGCACTGGCTAGGGTACAGTCCCACAACACATGAACACCATGGGCAGAACATGGTACAGGAAACGGTCCATCCAGGCACTCCAGGGGAGAGCAGCAGGAAACAAGACCAGCGATAAGGCTACAGCATGAATCAGAAGGGTCCACCAGAGATAGGGAAAGGCCATGCCCGCACTGGCTAGGGTACAGTCCCACAACACATGAACACCATGGGCAGAACATGGTACAGGAAACGGTCCATCCAGGCACTCCAGGGGAGAGCAGCAGGAAACAAGACCAGCGATAAGGCTACAGCATGAATCAGAAGGGTCCACCCAAGAGATAGGGCTAGCAACAGACTACCTGTAACGCAAGTCCAAGGTCCAGCAAGGGAGGTAGGGATGGATGGACAGATGGACCCAGCATAGCTCAGGAAAGGACTGAAGGCTCAGGTCTGAGCTTAAATGGAGCCCCAGGACCCGTGGGCAGAGGGTGTGTGGGTGCAGGTCCCAGGTGAGGCTACTCAGGGCCGTTAATGGCTATTAGTGCACACAGGGCATGACAAGTGTTACGGTTAGTGTTGGGGTTACAGTTAAGAAAAGCAGGGGCTGCAGAGCCTCAGCATATTCAAGAGTTTGCAGCCTCCAGAGGAGGGTGTGAGCTTCTATGAATAATTCCTGTTTGTTCTTTTTTTCCCATATTCATTTGGGGCTTTGTGGCTAATATTGCTTATTTAAAGGATTTACTCTTCCTTTCTTTCTTCAGCTGTATTCTGACTTATATTGGCTTCATTTGTTTGAAGCCATATCCTTCCTTTCTCTGTTCTTTTTGTTTGTCTCCTTTGTTCATATTTTATGTTTGTTGAAATGTAAACTTCTGGGGACTGCAATATTGAACAAGTTCCTCAACTCTAGTTGAACTCATTAATGTTGGGAACAAGAGTCAACAGAGCATAAAGGATGTAAAAACTTTTGTTCCTCACTCCTGGAGGTTTTTCCATCATATGTGCTTGGAACTCCGCTTCCAAGAACTATTTCTAAGTCACATCCTTCAGTCCTTTGAGAGCCTCTGAGCTGGAAGGACCCAGAGAGAACTCAAGATCCCTCTTTTCCTTAGGTGGTGAGCTCTGCGTTGCACCTAACAGACACGTCACAGGGGTTCAACAGCTGGTCCTACTTTAAATGTCTCTGAGGCTGCCAGTGTGAAGATCGTACACAGTTGTGGTGCTTTATTACATTAAGAATAATGCCCAGCAATACTGAAAATAATGCCTTGTTTAAATGTCCACATAGAAATCATATAAATGCAAGCAGCTACTGTAACTTGAGGCACTTGTAACTGAAGGTTTCAGTGAAGAAATGTATGTTACTGTTTTGAATTTATAGAGGATCTTTTTTTATCCAGAGCCACAGAATACGTTGCAAACATTATCTAGCCAAAGCTCATCACATTCTTGTGAAGCAAAGTAGGAAGATTTTCATCAGCTTCTACATGGTTATATCTAGGGTGAAGCACAGGTGGTGACTAGCACAGCAACACACAAAGCAATGTGGCACAGATGGTGAAAAAAGGTGCCATAATCAGTTGAACCTTGGGGCATACTAGGGTGCTGTTTCATGAGTTTTGCCAGGACACCTTTTCTTAGAGTGCCATACAAGCTTTCACATCAGAAAGCGTGACCGTGTCTTGGATTACGTGTAATACAAAAGGTAGCAGGTCATATTCTCAACTGTGTTTTGGCTCCTTTTCCATACTTAAGAACCAAAAATGTCTGTAAAGCAGTCAGAAAACTCTCAGTGTGAAAGAATATCACTGGGCTTATGGATGCCATGCGACACTGGACTTCAGATGCACTGAGTGTTCAGAGCAGTACAGATATATTGTGAGAATCAAACAAATACAGTTACGCCAAAAATCTTCTATGTTTCCCTGTTATAACAAGAAATTGCATCCAGCAACACAGCTGATACACATCATCTTGGGGCAATGGTGGTACAGCATCAGGGTACGCTGCTGACTGCACCCCCAATGTTACTTGCTGTACTCTCCTAGGCGCGCACAGTCAGATGTGGACAGCCCCACTCACGCTCTGACCTAGCATCGCACAAGAATTTATTGTCCCAAAGTTGTTCAGAGATTCAGAAGCTGACCCTCTCAACCTCTCTGTGAAGCACATCCAAGCAGGATTTACAAGCTTAGACATGGTCCCCTGCTAACATGGTCTAAATGCTTTTCAGACCACAGAGTGAACAAAGTGGTGTCATGACTTATGTGACTGTACTTGGACAGCTATCCAAATACTAGAAAATCCAACCTTAATTAAGTTGCTAAAACAAGCTGTTAAAGATGCAAGATTTGACTGCTTACATAAAATAAATTATGCTGGTGGGATAAGTATGCTTATCATAGCATTTTTACATCTCTTCATTACTCCAGTGGACTGTTTCCAAAATAGTAACATATTTTTATATATTTTCACTAAAAAACATGATACATAGCAAAGCACTCTGGGCTTTTCTAAGTGAGAAGACGACCAAAATTCATGAGCATGCATTTAGTAAATCATTCAGCCAGTGCTAAATGGAACCCTTTATATAGACTTTTCAAAAACATTCAGCCTGTGAGGTGAATTCATTAATGTGGTTTAGCAGATTGGGAGCAATATCTCTTTTCATGCAAAGATTTGGCCTAGAGCAAGAAGAATGATCAGCTTCATCACCGCTGGTTTTGCTAAAAGATTTTTCTGATGTTACAAGATAGGACTAAAATCTCTAAAGAATAGATGTTTTCCTGATCCTCTTTCTGGTGCAGAGGCTGCTCTTGGGAGAATTTCAAGTAATTGAACTGTAATTCTAATTAGAAAGCACTCACGCAAACTCAAATGAAATACAATACTGTAACAGTTCAAAAATATAGTTATGCATAAAGCACAGAAGATATTTTAATGATGAGTGAATCGGAACAAAATGTGGGGGTTATTTTGGAAAAAAGTAGAGTTTCCTTATTACGGGCGATGTATCGGCTCGTAGCTGATCTGTTCAGGCAGCTGGATGGAGAGGAGCCGGGACTGGGCGTACAATGCAACCTCGCTGTTGGAAACAGAGAAAAAAACATAGATAATTTGCTCAGAATCATAAAATTTTGCAGGAATTCACAAGGCCCTCAGTATCTTAGGACCACAAAAATGATCAGAGGGGTGGAACACCTCTCCTATGACTTACAGGCTGAGAGAGTTGGGGTTGGAGAAGCCTGGAGAAGAGAAGGCTCCGGGGAGAACTTATTGCAGCCTTTCAATATACAAAGGGAGCTTATAAGAAAGATAGGGTCAGACTTTTTACCAGGGTCTGTAGAGACAAGACAAGGGGTGACAGTTTTAAACTGAAAGAGGATAGATTAGATTGGATATAAGGAAGAAATTTTTTACAATGAGGGTGGTGAGACACTGGAACAGGTTGCCCAGGGAAGTTGTGGATGCCCCATCCCTGGAAGTGTTCAAAGTCAGATTGGACGGGGCTTTGAGCAACCTGATCTAGTTGAAGATGTCCCTGCTCATTGCAGGGGGGGTTGGACTAGACGACCTTTAGAGGTCCCTTCCAAACCACACCATTCTGTGATTCTATGATTCTACTCTCTTGACCTATCTTGAAACATAACAGATTTCATATTATGGTCATGCTTGCTTATATATATATTTTGACAATTATAAAAACATTGAATTCACCACTTCAACTCATCTTATGCATTTAAATTAATGAAACAATTTTCTTTACAAATATAATTATTGTAATATTATAAATATTTGCTAAATGCGCACAAATTTTGAGCTCCTCCCCTTCCCCTGAAGTCATTCAATACTTAGAAAATGGTTGTATGAATTTTGAAACGCATGTCTGGGATTTATACAGGGCATATTTGAGTTATAGAAGGTCCTAGAAAGTACAAAGGGAATAGATCAAACTATTATTCATTTATCAAAATGTAGTCCGCCAAATATAAATAGCAACAAACAATTGACTTTTGGCTAAAATATAGCTATTGTTTTATGTTCAGGTACTGAGTTTGAACTGCTCAGAGAGCTTCAGCAAGTCAATAAAAAAGCAGGATTTAAAGAAATCTTCACCAGTTTTCATGACTGTAAGTGTTCTGATGCAAAATCCATGATATAATCAAAAATAAACAGTATTATATTCCATTTTCCTTGATAGAAGACTTTAAAAAAAAAAGTGGTATCCTAGCAACAAAACATCAGAAGTTTTCAGTGCAAACACCTCACCGCCTTCACTGTCTCAAGTAATAAAAAAAGAATAATAAAATTACAAACTTGCAACCAAAACACAACATAAAACCTGAAAATACAACAACTCAATGATACATAGTAGATTTGAGCTCATTTTTTTCCTGGCAGAAATATATGTTCAGACAACTTCCCTAATACAGCTCTGTGATTGAAAGGGTAAGATAGTGTGCTTTGTGCTCTTGTCCATTTAGGTCTCTAACTGTGAATATGTAAAACCTTACTGTATCAGGTTTCTTCTGATGACGTTTATTTCATATCCAACAAATACCTTTCTCTGGACTCTTTCTTTCTATATGTCCTGGTTTCGGCAGGGATAGAGTTAATTTTCTTCCTAGTAGCTGGTACAGTGCTGTGTTTTGGATTTAGGATGAGAACAAAGTTGATAACACACCCATGTTTTAGTTGTTGCTAAGCAGTGCTTACACTAGTCAAGGACTTTTCAGCTCCCCATGCTCTAC
>NW_008794543.1:1551321-1641331 GCF_000699145.1 Aptenodytes forsteri | reverse complement strand
CATGAGCCCTGGTTGTGGTCCTCTCCTCGATCTGCTCCCCCCTAAAACAATACAAACTGTCATTAATACATGAGGATACTTGAGAACACGGCTCCCTGGAGCATCTAGAGAAAGTGCCAGAAATGGGCCACATGGCACAAACCAATAAGCTACAAAGCCATTTTATAAAGCCAGCTGTACAATAAAAATACATTCATTCAATGTCTCCTCTCTTCCATGCTAAATATTTCCACTTTCAAAGCACTTCCTGATCCCACCAAATGAAACGCTATCTCTAGCTTTATCCTATACTATTGATGCCTATTTCTAGAAAACCATCAAAATCACTGTTAGTTCTGCATGTGCAACAAAGACTTTTTTTTGGTCTAGTATGATATGCACTCATACCACTATTATTTTGGGTATTTCCCGCCTTGTTTTTATTTTGTTGCCATAAACCAGAGAACAATAAAGTGGTTTGGATAAAAAGGCTGACACCAGGACGTATTTTATCTGCACAGTAATCAATAGTAGCCAGAGCTCACACGGAAAGCGTGGATCGCAGATTGTTTCCTCTCGTTGGTTTGAGCATGGGTGAAGACCTAAATGTGCTGACCATCCTTCCCTGCAAATGGCATGCTGAAATGTGTGCGCTATTTCCAGTAAATTCAAAACTCCTCATTGACCCATTGTATAAAACAGAATAGCACAAAGGAAGTTAACTATAAATATATTGGTGCCATCACATGAAAGGGCACGTGGATTGAGGGGGAGAGCAGGCTGAGGGGGAGAATTTGGGAAAGCAAAGGCCCAACTCTGCAAAATGAAACAGGCAAGTGTTGGTGTCGGGCAACATTTTGCAAGTGACCGTCAGCAGGAAGGAAGGTTCAGATTCTAGGTAGGTTTCCAGTCCAAATATCACAATCATTTGCTAGCCAAAGCCCTTCTGTTTGTCCTTCTGCTGTACCTGCTGGGACTTACGCAGAGGTTAGTCGGGGAGACGGCTAACCAGTGCATCCGGAAAACTGCTGTGGCTATATCTGCTAGCCGAAGGCTGCTTGCGGCTCACATGCTCGGTCAGTCTGATTTGGAAAAGGGCCCCACTCTTCCAGGAGGATATTGCAACCATCGAGTTATCAGACAGTTCCCGTACCTCTGTGCAAAGCTGCTCCACTGTGATTTAGGAAAGTACTACATTTACAACAGGAGAAAGAGAAATAAACAGAAGGTCTACATAAATTAAAATTAATAACCTAGAAAAAATTGATAAAGAAAACTGAGAAGATCAAGAAAGTATGTGTATTTGGCAGTGACTAAAGCAAAAATAGAATGTTTAATAGTACAGATGGATGAAAAGGCTTATTCAGTGCACTGCTGTTTTCTATCTGGGAAGAAGGATGAGATACTCCATCATATAGGGAGAATGAACTTCTTCAGAGTGGACCAGTAACTACAAAGTATGTCAAAAAAACATATGCTAACTAGAGTTAAATATTTTTAAATTTCACACAGGACTCCCAGAAGAGTTTCTGAGAGGATTTCAACTGATTGTTTTTATTTTCTGACTGCAACTTTTTAATAACGAGTCAACGTCAGAAAACTGGAGCAGTACCAATATTCTTTTGCCAATATTCAAAAGGTCATGCAAGATGAGTTGGGGAACAGAAGGACAAATGGTCTGACGTCAGTCCAGAGACACAGAACTGAAACAGATAAGATGTTTCATTTTTATAAGGTATTATTCATACTATAACACAGATATAGAATCATTCCTTCCCTCGGCCTGATGAGCCTCTTCCCAGGAGATCTCCATTTCGAAATGCCTGACAGCCCCAAGCTTAAGGCACTTGCCTGGAAGATGGGAAAACTTTCTTCTTACCAGGCTGAGAGGGGGATGTGGACCCTCCTCACACACCCCAGTTAAGCGTGCTAGCACCCAGACTTACATGGAAGACCACCTCTTTCTTGAGCATCTCCAGCTAGCTTTCTTATGTGTGCACACAAAACAATTTGGATGTTTCAGAAATGTTAATTATAACTGAAAATATTTGCCATATTGGATCCAGTTTATGAGTTTGTTTGGATTTATGAATAATAACTGACAGTGGCTATTTCAGAAAACTAATCACCAAAGATTCTTGCCATCACTACCTGCTTTCTTATTTAAAGTAATTTATAAGAAAATTTTAATACGAAAATTTTCAAGTCCTTCCACATCCAAACCATGCAGTCAGTCCGCCCATCTCATCTTCAGGCAGCTGTAGTATTGTTTAGTTACAGCATGTTCTGCTTCCACACTCATCAGCCATGAAAGAAAGTATAAATAAATCCATCTATGAGTGTAGCTGCAAACATGCTGCACACACAGGTACATTACTCACACCACCAGAGCTTCCCTCTGCTACCTCATCCTTTGCCTGCCTTAACTACAAATTAAAGCAATGTAAGTAGAGGTGCTTGGCAATCTAATTTAAGTCATTGGGTTTTTTTCTTGAGTTACACAAATTACATCACAGCTTTTCAACCTCATGTTACGGTAATACTATACTGAAATATATTGCAAATTAAATTATTACTATTTATTTAATGTATAAAGTTCTGTACTTGCAGAGCACATAACAGATATGATACAGTCTGAAAACCTAATTATTGAAAATTAATATTTAAGTCCTTCATGTAATTTATCCTGCTAACTTAAATGAATCAATTAATTTTCCTGAATACAGTAAAAGGCACATTTTCAGAAAAAAAAAAGTCCCAGTAGCACTAATATCTGTGTCATCTCAAAACAAACTATATTCAGCATTGGCAAGTAGTTAACGTTATCGACGTGAAACTATCCAAAGGTCTAGGTCCATAATGTTTGCATTAATTCTCTATATACAACTCTGTCACAAGTTTCAAACTTGGGCTTCAGCTGTTGAGCTGAACTAGGTGTTTAAATGAATTTTTAAAAGCCTCTAGGCCTTCAATTTGCCTTGAAATCAAAGAGACTTAGGGACATATCTAAACTTTGAATGTGTTTGGCCCTTGATCACATTTTTCAATACACAAGGGCAAAAGTTTTATAAGCCCTTAAATAAGTTAGAATCATAAATCCCATGACTTTAAACCCAGATGGGAACAAAAACATTTAAGTTTTCTTGGCTTCTGGAAGCTCTTTCTATCCAAAGTCATTCCTGATTACAAGAACAGATCTTGCTGTTGGACTACAAGGTCATTTGTCTTTTATTTCAATTTATGCCTTTTAACAGTAAGGATCTGGACTTTTTTTTTCAATGTAAACAAAAACTTTGCATAAATTTGTAAAGCTGAATACTATTAAAATCACCAAACTATTATTCTTTGTTTAAGATCAAAACCAACAGAAATAATATTAAAAAGTTACTTAATTGAAAACACACCTTAAAAAGTCATTCCAAGACCTCTTTAATATCTTGTTAAAGTAATGAATTTTCAGCCACTTTGCACACGTGAACCCTAGAAAATAGACAGATTTTCTTAATTGAAAATGTAGTATAAGGAAACCAGATTAATACCTATATATATACAATGCGAGATTTTAGATCTCCCATTTTAGGTCTCTCTTTCTTCTGGGAAGTTTCGTCACTGACTCCTGAAAGAAAAGCTTTACAGTGCCGTTGGGAAACAATGCCAAATAACTTCACTTTCTCTACAACCTACCTCATAACTGGAGTTGTCACTTCTCTCGGGGTGCAATTGCACAGTCAATCCACCCAAAAGTGAAGCTGTACCTGCAGACCGCTGCTACCAGTGACAACTATCCCAGCGGCGGTGGCTTAAGGTTAGTTCCTGGTCCCTGTAGGAGCTATGCCGCTGGCACCTGGCGGCCTCCTTGGATCAAAGCATTACCCAATTAGAAGTATCTACAAGAAAAGAGAACTTTAAAACAGCCCAAAACCTATTCATTGTCTATCATTCCCTGTGGTTTACTATTCTCCAGAAGCTGGGGAAACACTCCAATTGCTTCATATTGCACCCCCTGGGACCTATGTCCATGTCTCACATCCACCCCTGTCAGCAAGAGCAACGGACTCATAATTCCTGTTATGGGCCCTCTACCCTCACTGTCTCCTTCCATCTCTCCAGAGAGCCCATTTAACAGTGCAGAGCTCCTTTGAGATCAGTATTCCCAGCTTGAATGAAACAGTTGTGTAGCTCTGGACTTGGAGGGCTTGGCAACTGCATCTCCCATTCCTCCAAGAACTTATCCACATTGCTTTCCCGCCTCTTTTCTGAAGGTGTCTCGTCAGAGAAGACCAATACACAAGATAGAATCACTTACCACCTCGTATACCGTTATCACTTCCCCCCATAATCAATCCCGTAGGCAAAAGTCATGAAACTCTGAGACTTCAGGGAGAACCAGTTGTTACAAATTCAGCTTCACTTTATATTAATGAGGCTTTCTGGCTATGTCACCTTTGGCTGAGAAAGAAGAATGTTGTTATAAAAAAGCCTCTAAAACATCCAGCCGGTGCCAAGCCCTTGCACCTGTGTGCAAAACCTTTGTCACATACATGTATTTCATAAAGATATGTCTGTGCACACAATTATAAAGGTAGAAATATAATAAGAAAACAGGGTCTTTGGCATAGCTTTAACTGAACCCTCACATGACCCACTCGAAGAACTCAGCAGGTGGTAGCCCTAAATGACTGACACAGATTTTAAAGAGTATCCCAGTTGCTGTATATCACCAATTTGCTCTTTCTCTTTCAGACATCAGAATATTATTATTTTTGTCTGAATGGAGCCTAATCATCATGACATCATTAAGTTCTAGAAAGTAGTGCATATGTAAAATTTGTGAACATGAATAGAATAAAAACAGGATATTTATACATTGCTTTTAAGCCCCCCAAAAATAAAAGTGCACTTCCGATAAATATCATTGTCTCCTATAGTCATTTATTTCTTACAAGAATCATTAGTTTACAATTCACTGGGAAACCTCAGGAAAGCAGAGAAATTAGTTGGAATCTCTTCTGGTTAAAATATATTATGTAAAAAATGTTTTTTTCTCCAAAGGAGAGATAAACAGTTTCCCAAATGAATTCCTCCCCTCCTACCAGCACCATGTACTAACTCCCATGGAGAATTAAACTCAGGACCTTCAGAACAGATGGCAAAGACCTTATCTGGTTTCCTATCACAGCATGGGGCAATATAGGTTTGCCTGATAATGCACTCACATTGAGGAAAAGGTTTCTCGACCCCTCTCAGTATATCTAGATCCACCAAACAAATGCTTTTTAAATTTAATCTACAAGTTTAACTTTGACTTTTACAAACTAATTTACAGAATAACCTATGCCATATATTAAACCTCAGGTGCTAAAGAAACTGTTTTCATTTTAGTGCTCTTCCAGCTGTACATTTTGTCAAATCCAGGCACATTTTATTCTCTGTCTTTAATTAAAAGACAGTTAATTTTCAGCATTTATTTTATATTATTTCAGTGTTCATTTTCTATCTATTTAATGTTTTCTTTCCACATTTGATCTTAGATTATGCTATAGCTTTGGCATTGCTTTGGCCTGTGCTATAAAATGAGCTCATTGTGGATTAGCAGATGAGTACAGCTCAGTTCTGACACTGCACCAATCCAACAGCTCCTTTTGCTCTATTAAATTCTCAACTGCCCACCTACAAAATTCTTACAGTAAAAACCAATAATATCTTTTCCCCAAACTATGAAAAATATGTAGACATCAGAACAAAAGCAGCTGTTACCCTGAAATGGAGTCCTTTTCCTTTTCAACTAAGTGATCTTAAACCGGTTAATATTTTGGTTCCTGAATGTTTCAGCTTTTATTTGAATGCAACAGTCTTAAAAATTGACACGGTTTTGGATATTGTTGTGTGTATTGTATTATATTCAATATTATTGTATTGTATTTAAGGTCCTATTAAAATTGCTTTTTAATTTTTAGAGGTTTTTAAAGGCAACAAAATGAAGTTTAGGGTGATTTTTAAACAAAAGGAAAAAAAATCAATGAAAATGTTTTGAAGTATTGGGGAGTGAGAATCACTAACTGATGGTAGTAGTGATCTGATGTCCGTTGGGGTGCTGGATGATATGTGTTGCTGGGCTCCCTATGGTTTCTCTAAATGGATATTTATTTAACACAGTCTTAGTTTTTCCTACGATCCTTGTTAGAACTCACAGGGAACCACAAAGACATACACTTTCTTTACAGAAAAAAAGAAAGAGAAAGACAAAATAAATTATGAAAAAAAAAGAGGATCTCATCAAATTCACTTGAAATATTGACTCACTAATACTTCTAAAAACAGTATTTTTGCTGTTGGTATCACAGCAGCAACAGCAATAGGAGCTGAGGCTTACAAAGCTTGTTCTAATTAACTCACACATGTTCTTTCCCATAGTGGCGACTACAATGGGACCATTCAGCTGTTTACAAATGAACGAACAAAACTTGTAGGAGTGTACACGAGCAGGTAAGAAGGATTGTAATGTATAATTTGCCCATATAAGCATTGCTTGTGCATCAAAGTAACTCTGTCATTAGCTGGGAAGAGATTAAGGTCCTGTTTACCTACAGCAATATTCTTGTTCTTCTCATGACCTAAATATCTCAGAGTCCCCTGCAGCTACCCTGACTCTGTACCAAATCATATCTGCGTCTTCTTCCTATATTGCTGCTGTACTGATATATTCTTGCAGCCAGGAGCCCTGTCTTTATTACATGTGATGGATTCCTCATGACTTTCTTATACAGTCAGTGAGATTTCACACTTCATTAGAGGCTAACACACACACTTACATAAGGCAAAAAAGTCTCAGCAAGTCATCTTAGTACCAAAATCCAATGCTTGTCTCAGAAGAGGTTTGTGGAAGACCCCTTTATCAGTGTTCAATGCTCATGCATGCTTTGGAATCAGAAAAATAATTCTAGAGTTGATTAATATGGTTTTGTCCCTGGTGTTTTCTGCAGTGCAGCACAGAGATGCCCAAAATAATTTTAAATTAAATACCTTGAAAATAGTAAGTAGTTTAGCAAAATATCTTAGCCAGCTGTTGCAGTCATCTACCTCTAGACAACTGTAGTGTTTCCACATAACCCAAACACCATGATCAGATTGAAACCATTGAAAAATGGTTAGCAAAGCTGCTGAGAAAATGAGGCTTTCAGCCCATGTCTTCCATTATTGCTTCTGGGTGAATCTTTTCTGCTGTCTGGTGTCTGGGTGCAACCTGTGATTAAAGTGAAAAAAGGGAGAGAAAGGTAGAGCATGAGATGGTATCATAAACACCAACCTGCCACACCATTACTTTTTCAAATATTTTTTAGAATATCTGTGATTATTTATAATGAATAATTAACTTGGGCAAAAGAATCAGCATTATTGCTACATGGTACATCTAGGGCAAGCATAGATATTTTTAGTTAAGAGCGTAATTTTTATATCTTGCTATTTGTATGAACGTCCTCTTTGGTCTTGAATTAGTGTTTGGTCCACCCTAAATACTACAAGTACTTTCCTCTTTGTGAAGCTTCTATTGTGTTCTTCCACAATAGAAAGGAAACGGGGGAAGAAAGAGAAAGAAAGCTGGCCACAAGGCTGACCACAATGAGACTGGCCATGCTTTCAGCTGGGGCGCTAACGCTGAGGGATGGAAAACATATTGGCAAGATTATTTCCCCTTGTGTAATTTCAAAACGGCAATGCATGGAGGTATATCTTGTAGACCTATTAGGTGGAGTGATATTGAGCAAAAAAGAAAATATTTCACAAGTAGCAAACCCTTACTTTCAAAGCATGCATACATGTTCAGTCTGAGAACAGCCAGGCAGTTCTTTAAAATGCCGAACCAATATTTTGTAATATTTCTTCATTTTTAGCCCTGTATGCACAGATCTTGTTTGACATTTCCAAATCCCAATGCTGTCTTTTCCTACTTCCAGCAGAGGAGAGCGTTAAGACATACTTGTTTCTTCCTCTGAATATTATTTTCCCACTTGTCTTAAACATTAAGAAATTGTCTCTAATTATAAAGATTCTGTAATAGAGAGGAAAAGGTCACATTAGAAAGCGGTGCAGAACTGAAGGCAAGAATGACTCGTCAGCTCTCTCACAACCACATATTGATCCTCACTGGCTTTTTCCTTATGATCAGAAATGCACCCAGCACAGGAAAACATCCGCAGATAATGTATACTCATTGTAGGTAAATGAAACTTGCCTACCCTTTCCTTGTTTTCTAAGTGCAGCAAAGATTTTACCAGAAAACCTATTCAATAAATACAACTATAAACATTCTTACAGCTCTGTAACATAGAGCCTTGCCTAGCGAGGGGGTGCACTAGGGCCTGCGGTGGTACAGCCTAACATTAGAGACCAGAGTCAGACAGTCGACAGCACGAAGGGCAGGAAATTGGCTTTTTACAACCCATTGTTATCCCCACCGGCTTCTTAAAGGCAGAATAAGCAAATTAACTACTTCAGGATTAGGTCTGGTAGTACAGTGTAAGTAAAATTGTTTCACTGGTAACTGAAAAGTTACTGAACTGTTTTTCTGAAAAGTTTTTCTCGGAAACATGTTCAAGAATTACAAGGAAGAAAAAGGAAGTGCATTCAGCTCAAGCAACTAGTTTTAAACAGTTGCATGGCTGACACCACGCTACGCTCAAGGGAAAAATGGGTTAGATGGAAGGCTCTCCAGCACCCAGTGACTGGCCGACTCTACCTGCAATAGAGGCTTTGGAGCATCAACATGACTATAAGGAATGAAAACTATTATAACAAGAAATACATCTTCTCTTTTACATACGGGCATGGTAAAGAACAGCAACAAATTAAAATAAGGCTTATTTTTATTTTATAGTTTTAAAAAGTCATTATACAAGTCCACAGAACTGGAGGATACTAGTGCCCTGTGTGCAAAAGCATCCAGAATATAATTAAAACTAGTGTTAAATTGATGTACAAATTGTGTATGTATGACTGTATGAGTAAAAGGCTTATAGTCATTTTAAAAGGCACTCTGTATAAGAAACATTTCTCTTTCTAATCCACAGATTCTATAGGTCTATCACCACTTGCATGTTCAATTTGAGAACTTGAAAATAAGAGAAAACTGCATTAAATCAGTAACGTATCAAACATCCCTACGTCATTTTGATTATTTCAAGTTCATTAAGTACAATATTTCCAGACTTTACAGTGTTTATTAAAAGTACTTTTGCTTCAAATGGGATTCTCTCCCTTCCCTTTACCAACTTACACTACCAAAGTGCCATGAATTCAATAAAATCAGCCTTTATTAGATACATATTATTAATCTAAGAGCCTCAGAATCTGCTCATCTGTGAGGTATTTTTGGAAAATAAGAAGCTTCATCAGAGCCTGGGATAACTGTCATCCAGGAAGCTACTCCTTTTGTGTGTCTGGTTTAGTTCCATTCATTTAATAGGGAATAAATATCAAGCTAGCAGTGGCTGAATGGAACAAATGAAACTGTCTGCCTTTGTGATCAAATTATGTTTTTAGAAATTGTGTCTCCAGCATTGTCTTCTGTAACCATAACAGACTTGGCTGAAAAAGGGAGAAGGATGTAAGTTGTTCACCTGTAGGCACCACCAGCAGACAGCCTAGCCAACAAACCACGTGGTGCCCTCGCTGTATTTTTCAATCAGAAGGACATTGGTAACCATGTGACATGGTTAATACCTTTCCTCCTCCTCCTCCTCTTCTAAGAATGGCAGGGAGGAAGCTTACTTTAAAGACTCAGCTCCACAGAAATCAAAGATGAAGCAAATACTTGATTTCCTTTCTCTGCCTTATTTTGTTTTCATGTGAAACACTGTGCTTATTCTCTGAGTATCTGAGAATGCCTGGGGGGTTTAAGGTATAGTCTGTCTTTTTTTTTTTTCTCATCCTAGTAACTTTTACTGTCAAGTGAGGGTGAAATCTCAGCTCCAATCGAGTTTTAATAGAGAACAGAATATCATGTATCCACAACAAAAATTGTATTTTGCCCAGATATTCTCATGAATAGCCCCTGGTCCAGGTATTAGAGAACTCCTCATAGATCAGCTCCCCTAACCAAGTGTATGCCTCTGTCAATTTCTCTCGCATTTCTCCCCAGAAGTGAATAACATTTTATTCTTTTTATTTCTGTAAAGGAGGATCACTCTTCCACAGATGTTGCCATCTCAAAACTTATGCAGCTTATGGGCTGCATTGTCACTTTGAAAAACATGATGAGTATTTGATCACCTGTCTGCATTTTCTGTAATCAAAAATTTCTTGAAACTCTCAGATCTTAGGCCAACTTTAAGAGTTTATAAAAAATGTAAGTGAAATTTACCTATGTTTTTGTGATAGTTTACGGTGTAAGCTTTAGCTTTTACTAGCCAAAAGCAATTTAGTGAAAAATTTTCTGAACTACTCTACAATTGTCTTCATAAAGACTCAAAAATCTTACTTTAATTGGGTTGGTCTAGGATGCAACTGCTGACCATCTTATGTCAGAGCTTCATTCTGTAGTATGGGCAAAGGAATGAATGTGTGACTCTCTTTTTGGCTTACTTATGAAGTTTCCAAGCTGAACATGTTAAAAATTAATGTATTCGCGTTTTCAGCTCTTGTCCAGCTGAAAGGTACATGTGACTATCACACCGTAGCTGATGACTCATAGCAGGGTTTTTCTTCTCCTCTTGAAGAAAGACAGTTTAACAGCCTTAAAGCAATAGCTTCATTTCCAGGATCAGATGAAGAAGCAGTAGCCTACGAGAGGGAGATTTTCTATCCCTATTGCCAGTCACTCAGTGTGCAAACCTATGAATGTTGCACACACATGTGTGCGTGCTTCTCTGCACTTTGCAATAACTTTATAGAGATTAAAAATAAAAAATAAATTAAAACTGAGAGGTATGTTATGTTAACAGCCGTTGGTTCAGTAAGCTGCCTCTTCAGAGGATACACTGAATAGTCAGAATCCCTTCAAAATTTGTTATTCCCTTAAAGCGTTGTTTTCTGTGTATGCATCATACTGTAATCAAATCAAGCCACTTCAGTATTTATTGGGTTAGCTATAATGATATGACTAGCAAAATGCAACTTATCATTATACATTAGCAGTTCACACCCAGTATTAGTTATCTCAAAAAGAGAAAGATGTGTCTGGAAAGTCTGCATGAAGGAAAACAAACAACTCTAATACAAGTTTTGGCAACAAATTTAATATGAAAATGCATTTTAAATTGCTTTCAAAATTATGGAAATTCCTGCTGACAAAGACACATATTGTGCAGAGAAACACATATTCCATCTGCCTGGGCAATGTGGGGACCCTTTATGCTGAGTAAAGTGGAACGTCTGGTTCCAGCTCCTTTCTGTGGTCAGGCTGTGCACCAACTTTGATGAAAAAAAGAACAGAGCAATTTTATTTTTTTGTTTTATTTAAGAAAAATAAATGCAAAGTTGGTCTGTGTGGCTCCCATCGTGCATTAATTTCCTGTGTAAAAGCTTCTTCTATTGTGAGAGTGAGCCACGGAGGAGTGAGTTCAGGACTGGTTTTGGCATTTACTGAGGACAGAGCTTTTTACAGTGGCACATAGGCAGGTAGACTTAGCAGCTAAGCATGGACTGGATTCCAGGTAACTGAAGAGTTAGGTACTATACTCACAGATAACTAAGGTGAAAAACTGGAGTGAGAAGGCAAAACAAAGGTACTGTCAGAGGTTAAGGGAGGAAGCCCATGTGCCCCAGGAGAGCAAGTCAAGAGCACGACCCGAAGGCAGGCAAGGGGGAAAATCAGCACAGCACCAGGAGTTGCTGAGAAAGCGTACATGGGCCTGAAGCAAAGCCGGCCTAGGTGGTCCGCAGCAGGAGCTGGATAGAAACAATGCACCCTAAGGGTGGGGCTACGGATGAAGGATCAGGAGCTAGAACAAGGGGCTGAGCCCAAGGCATTTGCAAGACAGCCACTGATGTCTGCCTGTTGATGCTGTGGCTTGAGGCAGGAGCCTTTGGTAGTTGGTTTGTTGGCAGGCTCAGTAACCATTAGCTTTTGCCCAGTTTTTTTTCTTCCTCACCTGCATATAGACTTGTCACGAAGTGACACTGTTTACAACAGTGTTGCAGAAAGCATTCAGAAGTAGGAGCTTGTTCACTGGTTGCGACTCACTGAAATTTTATATGCCATAATATATAATGCTTATACGCACAATCACCAAGCCTCATACTTAAGAGCTGATAATATCTGCTGGAAATGTCATTATAAACAAAAAAAGAGTCTCCTAAAAGCAAAAAATGGGATCATATAGCATTGCCTTTGGAATTGCATAGACACAGGACGTCATAGAAATTCAGCTAGTATAGACGTATTTTCCTATATTTATATATTACAGCTCTTTGTATTATGTTTCTATGATTAAAATTTCTTTTATAGCAATATTGTTTCCAGCTATCTTGCTATCTACTAATCTAAAATAACTGCTATTTTTAAGCTAATTTTCAGTAAACGATAACATTTCCAAAGGCTAGAACTTGAATATTTTATAACCGTTACATGATAGTGTCATACACAGTTCACTGAAGAGATTTCATAGACATCACAGCTATAAAATTCATACCCCTCACTTATTAGTGGGTCAACATATTCTTTGACACCTTGCTGAGCTTGTCAGGCTACATGTTTATTTATAGGTCTTCCTTTTGTATCCAACTCATTCTCCTGTAGAGTTGCAAAGCATACAGAAAAAGCTAGTATATCTTGCAGAATAATAATGAAAATAGCACTAAATAGAAATGGTCTTCTGTGTTCATCCAGGAAAGCTCAAACCAAAATATTCCATTTTTAGTAATTCCATTGGATTTCTACTCAATCTATGCAGCTGCATGAAATCTATGTGAATTGCCTAAAGCAGCAAAAGCCATTCAACTTCCATTTCTAATTTTGATTCTTCTAACCCTGAATTTGTCAACCGTAGTGCTATCTCCGTTTCAACAAGTCTCATATCTTACCACCATACAGTCCCAAGCCGTATGGCCCGTAACAACACAGTTCCATTTCCAGATTAATTAAAAAAAAAAAAAAATTACTGGGTCATAATAGAATTCCTCTCAAGATTTGTGGAAGGGGTTTGCAAACCTTCATCACAGTCAGGTTCCATAAGCTAAGCTCTTCCCTAAAATTCTTTGATATCAGTGCAGTTGCACCAGCAGAACAAATGAATCAGCTGGAAAGCCATACCCTGTTCAGAATTCATTATGCCCTCAGGACCAAACAGTATATTTAGACACATGTTTATAAGGGGGAAAGATGATATCCTCGATGGATGGACAGAACTTTGCTGTGCTTCTCATTATCACAGCAAATGTAATCATTAACCATGCAAACATTTTTTTCTGAATGTACCTGTAAAGACAGACACATGTCGTGTAACTACAGGCTTTCCCCCAGTCAAGAGCAGTCTTGTCTTCCACTGAGAAAAGCTTTTCCATGCACACATTTTTATCTAGTTTTATTAGGAGGGTAATATTTCAAAATTAATTAGTTACTAATTTCTATAATAAAGTTAAGAAAAAAGCGATGTTACTATCAGAATTTGAAACTAGCATAATTTTCAGGAGTTATCTTTCAGTTACTTAAACATGCTGCAGACTGAAAAGCAAAATTTTCTTAATTTTGAGATCTGAATTTTAAAATACAGAAAAAACTGTTACTTGTTTTTTATCTTTGAAACAGATTTGTAACTTCTGCTGAAGTGTTCAATATATAATTGCTGTATTATAGAGCAACAGTGTGGGGGCAACTGTAGATATACAAAGGCTTTTTTTCCTTCTGTGAAGATGGGAAAGGGAATCCAAAATACAAAGGAGAAAAAAGTTAGGAAAAAAGTCTGACTCTAAAGAAGAAAAACTTCTGTTTTTCAAAGGATATCCCTTATGCTGACAGTCTGCTGTAGTTTGATCTTGCTAGTGTCAAGTCAAGTGAACCAAGCTGGCCAAAGAAAACTCAGCTGATACCATATTTTAGCAGGTCATTGAGCTTTTGGGGGTGAAAAGGAGAGGCTGTGAAGCTAATCCAGATGAGATACCTAATCTCTTGTTTATGTTCCAGGGTGATAAAGTCATTTCAGAGTAACAGTAATAATGAAAAGCAAGGAAGTTGAAAAAAAGTGGAAGGACAGAAAAAAAAAAGGGGGGGAAGAATTATTTGATTGTCACTTTGTTTTGGCAGATAACAATACAAAGTTCAAAGGCTATGAATCTTAATAAAATGTTTCTAAAAAAATGAACTTTTTATACCAATAGTGCATGTGTTGAAGAACATAGTAAGTAGTGTTAAAAGGGTGTTCAAATAAGAATGTTCCAGGCCATAAGTAGAGTAACAAAAAATGGTAAGAACGTCAAAGGGAAATGGTTATTTTGCTCTTATCTGAATACAAGGTGTAAATAATTTTCTCCATGTCACCCTGATGCTTTTAATTTTCACTTTTTCCAACTCAGTGTAAGTTTTAAGGAGAGATTAAGAAAATTCATCCATGGCCAGTTTATTACTGAAGCCAAAAGAATGCCATATTATGTCAGCTTCTGAAAAATTCAACAACTAACTTTTTCTAAGAATAATAATTTCTGTGCATAACATCCTTACTCTCCCATAATGCTATGGAATTTCGAATGTTGTACATCCCGTCAAATATTTTCTACAAATTTTAACCTGCCCTGCTCTCATAAAAAGGGTTTAAAATCTTATGAACTTTTCATTTATTAAGGATACAAGAGCTACAGGCATTCTGCACCTCTGTAAACCAAGCCATTTCTTTTGAATAATTGCTATGTTTTTATTTCTTTTTGAAAAGGAGAAAAAAGAAGACTCATTTATAGGCAGAAGTGCTTAAATGAAGATACATAAATCTATTAATAGCCTCTTATGAAATGTAAGTTGATTATGAAAACTAAAGGGTTTCTAAAATTCCCATTTAATTTAATTTCTAGAAGCAGCTCAGCAGCCTGTACAAAGCATCTGGCAGATTGAAGAAAAAGTGGGTGTTCAGTGTTCAGTCAATGAGGTCCAGGAAGTCCCCAGAGTTCCTATTTGCCAGCTCTGCTTGCAGCACTGTGATGAATCATTTAAAATATACGTAGGAACTCGTCAACAGCAACAATTCTATTACAATTAACAGTTCTGAAGATAATTTTCTAAGATCACATACATCAGCAATGTCAGGTGAAGAATCCCTCTCTAATGATTTTCCTTGCAGAGTCGAGGCTTCTACCTTACACAAATGATAGCTGTACTATATCACACTTTTTAAAGATTAGTTATATTTTAGTTCTGTAGTGTATTTGTCCCTAGAAGAACATTTGCATGGCCTAGTATCACAAATCAACAGCTGCAGCTGTAACACATCCAGTCCCTCGGTAGCTTTTAGCAGTTTATACAGTGTTTTTTGCACGGTTTAAATGTGATTTACTTTTAATGTTGTCTTACTTCAGCCTTTCCCAGGCACAGTAAAATTTTACTTCAACGGTTTTACTGTTTTCTGTGTTTTTGCATACGTGGCAGATTCAGAACTAGAGGCATGAACTGTTCTACAACAGTTATATTTTGTTGCTAGTTTTCCTGCTGGTAAAGAACATTTGCGTTCCAAGAGCTCCCTTGTTACTCTTCAGACATGGGTGAATACTGCAAAGTAAGTACTCAGAGTTATGTATTACGCTAAAAACCATGAATTCACCTCAGTGGTATTTATGACCTTCTGTATTTTCAGAAAACATGTGAGTATTTTTTTAGCCAAATTGCTCGCGGAAAACAAGAAGTCTCATGAGTACTTGTACAAAGGCTCACGCCTAGGAATGTTCATTAGGGCTTTCTCAAACCTCTGATTTCCCTTCTTCAGTCATCTGGTCACCGACCACAAACATTAGGCAGTGGACAGTTAGCTGAAACAATGTGATAGAAATCTTAAATCTTAGCTGAAATGAACAGCTCAAACACATCCTTTGCTCAGTAGTTCATGGCCATAACTGGTAGTTCATCCATAACTGGTCTGGAAACTACTTTTTGTCTCCACAGAGAGTCAGCTAGTGACCCAGTACACTCTTATTTCATCTGCTACACCGCACTGACACAAAGTAGGAATACAGAAGTCCCTGTCCTATTATTTTGCATTTAAACAACTGTTGTGCAAACATGTTTCTGGGAGGGAACAGGATGACCCTTAGGTGGCACTACACAGTGAAATGGAAAACTTGCCACTATAGCAAGTAATATGCTTTCTTCTCTGTTGAAAGCTCCCAAATGTGTCTTACTTTACAGATAATTCATAAAGGAAAAGCAGCTACTATTACTGACAGTTTCAGCAAAATTTGCCTAGTGCATTTCTTAATGAAAACCTTTTAATCTTAGCAAAGATTTTAAAAATGACAAGATGACTGGAACTGGTTCAAGGGACTTGAATTAACCAGGCAATTTAAATCATCCTTTTTACACTTTAAACTCACAATTCACACTTTTCAAAAGGTAAATTTGACATCAGTTTTCCAATTCACTAACAAGTCCAGACATTCAGTGTATTTTCCCCAATATATCTGCATATGTCAAGATAGAATTACTAACAATTTCAATGAAATTAGATATTTGGGGAGAAGACTGAAGTATGTAATTAAACTACAAAAGGAGAATAAAAGACCCTGTGTTTGAATATGGAGAATGCTCCAGCTCAAATTCATGAAAAGAAAGACATCCAGGACTGAAACTCCTTCCCCATCATGTAAAAGTAGCACAACACACATCGCTCTGAAATATATATACTGATCTGAGGTGCTACCAATGCTGAAGCACTTAATTGCTATATGCAATGATTGCTAAATATAAGAATTCAAAGTACAAAGTTATAAGAGCAAAATACGGTATAAGATGTCTTTGGATCAGTATCATTTTGGGTAATGACGTTCAATTCATAAAATGCACTTGTGAATAATTTGGGCAGCTCAAGCTATGATTTTGCATACAGATAGACTTATTCGTATGTAAATATCCTTGTAAGCATAGTCATCACATGGAGACGTTTATAATACTTTCTTTTTTCATTGATTTATTTTATTACACTATGGTCAATCCATATTTAGAATCCAAATTATTGGCAGATGCTAATAAACTTTGAAACCTTCAATATGGATCTTATTTGAAAGAGAGAACGCAATTATGAAATAAGAACTTCTACTCTTTACTTTTTCACTACTGTAAATTTAACAGTTAAAAATAATAAAAAACCAAATAAGTTCCCAGCAGAGATTTCATATTCATGCCATGTTTAGTATTTGTTCAGCCCAACCTTACAGACATAGCCAAGTTACAATAAAAGTCGTAACTTAGAAATTAGGCCCATTAGCGCTTAACGCCGGTGGCATAGTTTGATGCTGTTTTATTTTTTGTTTTTCATTGATTTCTAGCATGCTGAATTTGATTGAGAGAGGAAGTCTTTATTGCTTTTAATAATGAAACTTAGCTCTTCCCCAGAGAAGTGCCTCACACTTAGATTTGAAACTGGATGACCAAGATTCAAAAGAAAATATGTTTTACACTCTAAAAACACTGAACTTCTGAGTAAAAGCCTTAAAATTTGATATTTACATTTATGGACTCCAAGCAGATCAAACTATGGTTTTGGCACATGAAAAGAACAAGTAGTAACAGGTACTTAACTGGCTATGTTTGGATAACATTCAAGCATGACCAGTGACCAGTAGCATCCAACGAGTATCCATCTAATTGCGATACTGGATCACAGCAGAAACTGGAAACCCACTATGACTAAAATGAAAACCAACATGAACATTTATGCGGCCTTTGGAGGGTAAATCCTCAGTAATTCCAACCTGAATACCTTCCATTTCCTTGTGCTTACAGTTTCTCAGATGGTAGTTATTTCAGTGGTGCTTATGGTACACCACTGTTCCCTATGCTGTGTGATCCTCCCTTCCAAATAATGCATGAAAAACAGAAGAAAAAGGAAACAGTACTGTGACAATCCGGTACTGGCAGAGGTTTCTTCAAAATAGGGCTTGTAAGACTCATTCTGTGGTCCAGACATTCCACTATTACTAGGAAATACAAATCTCCTCCCTTTGAGGGGAGAGTGTATTACAAATCAGTTATCTTTCAACAGACAAAAGACGACTTTGGACACTCCTTGCTCCAATTAAGTCAAAATATTTTACTAAACAGATCTTTAAAACCAGATAAACGTCTACTTACTACATAACAAAAAAGAGTTCTTTAACTTTCATTTTTAAATAAAAGACGCTGAGTTTAACATACATAAACACACATAAGATGAACTTACGTTTCCCACCTCCATCTGTATTTATTAATTTTCTCTTTACCCTGGACTGTTTTCCAACCCCTTGGGATACTTTGCAGTATAATAGGTTCATTAGTATATGAATGGCACTAATAGAAGAGCAGAAAAAATGACTTTGTATTATTAATTTAGAAATCAAGAACAAAAACATCCAATTACAGTTCTGATCAGTCATACTGATTTTAAGAGAGCGCAGTTCTGTGGATTCCTTTGAATTAACACATACATATACCATTATACCCACTGAAGCAAGAAGACAGTTACTTGTTATACGTGACGTACTCCTTTTTCTCTGATTTCCATTGAAATAAGCTTTTCTAAAATTTAAGAAAATTTTGTAAACATTTTCAAGTCAGGTTATGTAGACTCATTCAATCTCAGCTTCTCAGCAAGTGTCAAACAAGTGAGAATTCATTTACTATTTCTTATCTGATACATATTTATTATAAACTTCTTCCCTCCTTGGTTTCCCCAGGAAGGTCCAAGATATTCAAATATTGTTGCATAGGTATCTGAATAATATGTACTTTATATACATCTCTGATTTTCTCCATTACTGTTTAGAACAGGCTGAGAGTACTAATATAGGAAAAAAGATTAGAGATGGAAGCTGTCATTCACCTCATATATTAGTAAAAAGCTGTAGAATATATTAGTACAAAACTACAGAATTTTGTTGAGAACCTTACCATAGAATCACAGAATGGTTTGGGTTGGAAGGGACCTTAAAGATCATCTAGTTCCACCCTCCCTGCCATGGGCAGGGATACCTTCCGCTAGGTCAGATTGCTCAAAGCCCTATCTAACCTGGTCTTGAACACTTCCAGGGATGGGGCATCCACAACTTCTCTGGGCAATCTGCTCCAGTGTCTCACCACCCTCACAGTAAAGAATTTCTTCCTAATATCTAATCTAAACCTACCCGCTTTCAATTTAAAACTCGTCCTATCACTAACCTTCATTTGCAACTAATTTTTCCTAAAGAAAGTTTCATTGAACGTACTCTTTTCTAGTACCATATGGCGCAACACACAATAAATGTAAGTAACACAACAATAAGGGAGAATATGAAAATAATGAAAAACTTCAGTAGCAAAATATAGTTCAATTTGCACTTTTCTAAACTACCTTTTTCATCTTTTCCTTTTCCACAAAAAGAGATTTGCTAATGTGGATATAAAGGTTTCTGAAATGAATTTCCTTATAGGAATGGAAAACAGGAAAAGCCACAGGGAAAGCATAAATTAAGAGCACCTACACACTCAACCCAGAGCTGAACATGTCATCATGAAACCTGTACTTTAGGACACCAACTTAACATATCATTATTTAGCCGTTGCATACAGTTCTGTGTGATACCATCACTCTGACAAGAACCGCCATCATGACAGCCACTGTTATATGACAGCTTAGCTCAGACTTGCATGGTATGTCTACAATATAGTGCAGTTGCAAGGGCAATCCAGCTTGGCCTTTTTCCTCCTTCTTCCACTGGCTGCCAAATTTATCCTCGTCCACCACTGACCAAAGTGCAGACCCATCTCTCCTCCCCTTGGGCTTCTGGCCCTCCACTCTCCATCCCAGCATAAAGCAATAGGTTCGGGTACTGAGCTGAGAGCAGGTGGTCAGCTGTTGGGGCAGCGTTTGCTCCTCAAACCACCGTTCACCTTACCTTCCAAGGAAAACCTGGTTGGCTTGATATGTGATAGCATAGTGGTCACGCTCTGCTACCACAGCATTAATAGTGCAGGCAAATGGAAATTTCCCAACACCTGTTTTCTGTGAATGCTAAAGAAGCTGAAAATGAGTTGCACAGAAAGAGGTGGGAAACAAGAGCAACTTCAGTGAGGAAAAAAATGCCACTTCAAACAAATCTGTGCATTTCAACCCCTAAAGACAAGATCACTAAATCTTGCATATAGTTTCACAAAACCAAGAATTGCACTGAGAGGTAGGTAGAACGTGCGCAGAGCCATACATGTACACTGAATATAGGTCTAATCCATTCACTGTAAAAGTAAAACCTGGTTACCTTTAGCTAAGGGTCTTGAATCCTATCTAAACATTTTTTAAACTGTGCAATGCGCTCAAGATTTGTATCATGATCTTACCAGAAACTCTCAATGGAGCTATACTCTCTGAAGTCAGAATTGCCCATGTTATATTTTGATACACATCATATATAAAATATATAAACTGTTATTTTATTGATTTTTAAAACTTTTATGACTCTGATCTCCAGACGTGCATTATAGTACAAGCAGGAGTAGAATGAGTGATCCAGGCTCATTCTAGAAATGTGCCCTATACAACATTCCTGAATAGAAAAACTTTCTCTTGCCTGATCTTCCAACCAAAATTACAGTGAACATGTCAATTCGTATTGCATTAGTATACCATAACAGAACTCTGAACTATAATCACAGAAGGAGGAGGTGATAGTAAAGAGTCATTTGAGTTCACGATAGCTATTTTCAACTGTAGTGCTGGTCAGTTATGAGAAAGAGGTGTGAGAGCGATCTTGAATCACATTCCAAGGCACAGTACATGTTTCTGTTCAAATTAATTGAATTTTACTTTTTTCTGTTCTAGTACAATAAAATATTATTTACAAGGTTTTTCAGCATTTTTAAGTGTGCCATTAATTTCTTAAAAGACTTACTAGTACACTATGAAACTTAAAAAAATAAGTGGAATTATTAATATCCTTCTATACTAATGAATATCAGAAAATATTTTAGATAGCTAACAAAGTACACAATACAATCAAACAGTTTATTTTTGTTTAACCTTATCCTTACCTCATCACAACTTCCCTTGGCATGCAGAGTAACTCCAATTAGCTACAGAGCATTTTCAAATGTGTTTCAGAGAAAAAAGGGAAAGCCTGCTAGAGCTATCAAAATACAGTTCTTTCTATCCTATTTTCAAGTACTTGTTTGGCCTTGGAAATGTTAGGAACATGATGAAACTTCACTATTCTGCTAGAGGAATGGGACACAATAGTATCCTACCCTTTCTTAGTCACTGACCTTGCAAATTTCTGAGGACTGAGTGACTTCTCTGGGAACTGTGATGGGAACAAAGATGAGTACTTGCAAGAACCAGGAGCTGAGGAGGGGCTTCGCAAGAGTAATCCCATGTCTGGTTACTGTAAGGACGACATACACTGAACGTAAACAGGCAAACAGTAGCTTCTCCTACACAGCTGAAAGTCCTGACATGTTAGAAAAGCAGTTGCAGAAAGTGAAGGTAGTCAGGCAGTGCACAGACTCACGCCCATTTGGTGCGCAGGGGAGACTCTGGCAGTCGAATCCTAAAATGTATACCACAATTTCCACAAAATCCCAGAAACAAGTCTGCCCCACACTGTGTGACGCATCTTCCTTTTATAAACAATAACCAAAATCAGCTCTAAATTGGCTGGAATTGTAAATTCTCTAATTAAGGGGTGGCTTTGGTCAAGTCCAGGCAGCTGACCCGCCCAGAGCTGCGAACAGATGGCTAATAACAGCCTAGGACATCCAACTAGTTCTGACAATTTGTCACATTTCCAAGCTGTCGTGACAAGTGGCCCCCTGACACCTGCTGCAGCTTCAACTTCAAATCTTGAATGCTATTGACAATCACAACTAAGGTAATTTTTTTCCCATGGGGTTATAGCAAAGGGCTTTTCAGGTGGCTATTTAAGCAATTTTTTTGTCTAAATTAAGCATATGTATGTGTGTGCTGGATGAGGAAGGGGAAAAAACCCACTGTGAATTATGAAGTTATATAACAATTTGGAAAATACCTCATATACCAGACACTTTACAATGGGTTCCAAGAGAGGCATGTTGGAGTTACAAATTAAAATGCTTTGGCATTTTTCCAGGCAATAATTTATCTTCCCTGGGTGAATCATTATATTTGCTTGGCTTCGATTACAGTGTAGGGTCATTAAAAAACATTCTGGTTCCTCCACCAGACTGCAATAGCTTGCATTTATCACAGCTGGAACCACACACCACATTTAAAAAAATCAGTTCAATATTGGCTAAAAATTGATGATGAAGGAAATTTTTATGATCAGTTCTTTGCAACTGTATTAGGAAAAAAGAAGTGTAGGCAACTTTTATGTTTGTTCAAACCTTATTAAAACAACAGCTTTATCTTCCCAAACCATAAGTGAAGCATTTGCAGCGTCGGGGCTGACCCTGATCTTCTGTATATTCTCTGCTTAAAGGACATGAGCAGGAAATGGTCAGCTTAAGGACACAATGAAAGGAAACACAGCAGCAAAGGTTTCACTGATAACATGTGATTTGAAGTCAGTGAGCAGATTCAGTCAGTCATCCAGCTGTTCGGGCCAAAGTCTATACAGCACTCTGCTGACTCCTACAAGACTGTCACGAAAACATGTGGAAGACTGACGCTTGACATGGGCAAGGCAGAGAAAGCAGAGTGCTTTCACACCATCAGATGCTGTGGCTCAGTTATTTCATGCCAGAATCAAGGAAAATTTTGCTGGTTTAGGAATATTTGTTTTTCTAAGAGTTAACTGGGCCAAATAGAAATAGGATGCTGATGTGAGGGTGTATTCATATGTCAGTACTTGAGTATCGCTAGGTGTAATGGAGTTCAGGTCAGAGCCAGAACTGCAAACTATTCCACACCCAGAATTAAGGACCAATATTTATTTTTTTTTAGGAGATGATTTTTCAGAAGACATCAGCATTTTAGATTCTGAATGCTTACAGTGTGTTTAAAAGGATTTATAAACTATAAAGCGAATGCAGTTTATAATTTCTAAGTAGTTCTTTCCTCACACTCTCAGCAATAAACTTATACCAGTCAACAATGAGAAAGAAATCTTTCTTGAGCGTAGCAAGGAAGGAAAAGATATTATAAGTGTTGGATGGTGTACTTTCATACTGACTTTATAAGCATAGTTTAATCAATTTCTGGTCTTGTATTGCAGTAATTACAAGTCTTGTGCTTGGACAAGAACTATGTCCTCTATATTTTTCAAGGCATGTTAAACTAGAAGGAAAATGGACTGACTTTTTTTAAAAATCCTTAAAAACCTAACAATTTCTTAAATCTAGGTGAACTATGATTTCAGAAGACAATCACTGCCAGGTTGATCAAGAGCTTTAAAATTCTGTAGGCATTGACAATTTACCGAATCAACAAGCAAGTTTCAATGTCAGCACTATTGGCCAGATATTTTCAGTCCAGAATGGACTTGCTGGTCAAAATCAGAGCGCCTTATCCAAAATAGTTAATAGCCTGACTGCTTGAAGGGGTTGTGGGTCACTCAGGCTTCAGACTCTATCTACTGCCTAGCTCAAATTTTTCTGTTCTGTAAGAGCTTTTCCGTAAGAGCTGTACCATTTTGTCCATTTTATACATATATATGAAAATACCACTATTAAGAAAGATAGAAAAGAAAAACATATACTAGAGGAAATAGACTTTGGGTATGGAATCCCCCATACTCCAAGAAAAGTTTTCTACCCAAGTGATTAGTTATGCCAGAATGAATCAGTACTTGTAAGAAATTCTTAAAGGTCATGTGAATGTTCCATTGCAAAATTGATGTATATTTTAAACCTCAAATAGTTTTGCAAATAGAATTCTTGTTTTCTGGCCAACCCTTTTCTCAAAACAAGCAGACTTGTAAAAAGAATTGAAAGCACATAGACTTTTACTTTCTGCTAGTCATTTAAATGGTCTGTCATGAGTGTTCAGAGTTGCAATAGCCTTTCCTAACCCTGGGGGTCTTCACGAAAAATGATACTAATGCTATATGTGTTATCTGGGGTTCTTCAAGTACCAAAGATGATAAATAAATGTGCTATTTACTCACTCAAATTTGCTACCTACCTATCCAGGCAAGAAGCTTTAATATGCTGGCCAAACGGAGATCACCACCTGTGATAAACAACATTTTTATTTTTGTACCCTCAATATATCTAGACTGTGTGTGTGTGCATGGTCAAGAGAGAGGAGACTGGGCACCAATAAATTATATGCATAAACTTAAAAACTGTATTAATAATATATGCTATGTCATCACTGAATTAGATAAACCCAAACCCAGTCAAGAGACTTTTTTATTTTTGATTTAAATTTTTAGAAAAGAAAGGGATAAGTTTTCAAAGCTCAGGGAGAACCACTTGCTGTAGGGAACTGCATTTGCATTTGACATCATCCTCCCTCCATTTTGAGCCAAGCATTGAGCCAAGCACTGACCAAGAGTATAGACAGAATCCAGACTAGTATTTACTAACAAGAACAAAAAAACACATTGTGTATTTCTCTTCTGCGGCTTAAGACAGTCCTCTATCTCTGATTAATAACCTGTTAGTTATCAGAATACCATATCTATTATTGCAAATGTTCTGTCTTGACAACAGCAGGAATCCAGAGCTACCAGCATGTAAGATAGTTGGACCAATATTGTGAAGAGTACCCTCAGCTCCATGAAAACCCTGATCTTGAATTACACCCCTTAATCACTCTATCAAAAAAATGTGGCCCAACTGTAGTCCTGTTAGTGATTCATCCGAAGTTCAGGTTTAGCTGGTATTGGTATTGTAGAAATAGAAGATCTTGAAGCAATTAAGAAGAACAGAATATGCATTATCAGTAGTTTGAATTTTTAATTACAATGTAAGAACAATAAGGGATACTGGTGGACCTAACCTGTGTGTAGCTTCCCCAGTGAAGATGAGGTTGGCGAATGGACAGCTTCCCCCCAGAGGAAGACCACAGGAAGTCTGAGGAAGACTGACTTATGATATTTAGAAAGAGAAATACTGGACAGATTCCATATTATGAGTGTTGTTCAACACAGGCAAGACAAGGAGAACAAGTTTGGCACCATTCATTAAAGATCTTTTGCTCCTGGAGATAGAAGATTATGTGGATAACATGAGACAGCTGCATCCTTTACTGTAGGAGACTTTCACAATTCATTTAGGCTTTGCCTCAACTGCCAAATTCTCAGCTCTGCTCTTGAATCCATCTGTCATCATTTCCTCCCATGAGCTTTCCATTCCTTTCACTTTGTATCATCTGCCAGTATGCATTGTCATTTCTCCTAGTACAGCTTTTACAGTGCACCAAGCTCCCTGTTATCAGGAGACTTATAGCTGAACGCTTCTACAAAACAGGGATGTTCAAATGAAGTAAAGACTGGCATTCTCAACTTTTGTTTTTTATTTGTCCTTTTAGATTGCAAGTGCTTGGAGGAACTTCTTATTCGCTAGACACAACTTTCAAGAAAACAGAGCTTTGAAAGCCATGTTGTGATTACCACCCAACATGAGTAAGGATCTTTACCTCACGAGCAGCATTATTGTGGAGGTTTTGATTATTGCCTTTGTGGATGAAAACACAAGACGTTCACGCGTAGATCTAGGCAGGTAACTTTGACAAATGGTTCATTTACCAAGAATATGTAGTTTTGTTCATCCCAAATGACTAATCAGTTAGGATCGAATCTGTTGAAAATTTTCAGCTAGAAAAGCTTTGGTTTTATAGAAACTAGATTTCTGGAAGAGAAAGGAAGAGAGGCTAACCCTCCAGCTATTGGGTAAGAGAAGCTAAAGTAAATGCTCTGAATGTGGGTGAAGACCAGGATTCAGTGTTCACCTCTGGGGTGGGGGGGACCTTGCTTCAACCTGTGCTAGTGACTGCAGTAGTTACAGGTGTTCTCGGTCTCTGCAGAAAATAGCACTCTCGTTTGTTCAAGTAACTAGCCACCTAGTGAAGCACTTAAACAGGTGCCCTACCCAACATGGACACGTGTATATCCTATTATTTACAGCTTTAAAGCAGATTTAAAGTGCTTATGCAGGAAGGACTGAGAAAAGCTCACACCAGAGTGCCTAGCAGCATGGTAGTTAGGTGAAAGCGATGATATGAACTATTACCCTGAATTCAGCATAAAGCGGTGACAGCACTGAGCTGTCAGGGGTGACTTTCTATTATTTTAATGAACATTTATTCACTGGACTGGTGTAAATGTCACCACGGAGGAGCAAGAACTGCACTTCTGGCTCCCTGTCATCTCCATCAGCTTCCTCATCTTACATTTCATGCTATTAAAGTAGTATTCATATATAAAGTATACAGCTCTGTAAACATAGGAAATGACAACAGTTCCTTGACTTTTCCACCTAGCAACCCATCTCTAGCCTAGCATGTTATTCTGTTGGGTTTCTGTTAGGACTGGGACGCTGAAAACAGCTATGCCCCCCAAATGCTGAAATAGCAGAAGCAGATACTTCAGGTAGGATGTGTCTTTCTAGCAGGAGTCCTTTTCCTCAGAGGACAGTCTACTCACAGATTAGGGCTACAAACCTGGCCCTGCTTCTTCCAGGTCTATGCAAGAGAATTCTAGCGCATTTCTGCTACACCACCGGAAAGCTAGAGAAAAAAATACAACCCCACTTGTAATGTATAAGAACTTGGTAAAATACTGTATAGAAAAGCAAAATAATTGTCTCACTGTTCCAGTCTTCAGCCCCATCCACTCCAGCTATGCTCTGGCTCCTAACAAGGAGTTCAAGTCCCCCAAGCCAAGTCTTCGAGATAGATTTTACAAGGAGCACAGTTCAAATAAATATTTGGCCTAACCAATTATTTTCTTCCAAGGCAAGCCCACAGCTGCAATAGACTATCCCAACACTTGTATACAAACTCCCAGACCTATTGATTCAGGCAAACAGCAGTTTGAGACAAGCTTCTTGTTTCCTAAAGCTCTCCAGTGCCTCTCACTTTAAGCTTTCTTCCTGGACCTAGCTGCCAGCACAAGCATAATAGGGTAAGGTTAATTATGCCATATTCCACATCCTTCCTGGCTGCAGCTTAATTAACTCTCATTTCTCAAACTCTTTAATAAGAATTTTTTCTCATGTACTCTGGATATCTATTCCAAATAGCACACTCAGGTTACTCTTTTGAGGAAGTATACAAGCACTTTTTTTTTTTTCATAGTTTACCACTGAACCCTTTTAGATAGCCACAGGATCCATGTCTGTTGCCAGCTTTAACAATACAACTTGCAGTTTTAATTTTTCTTATAAATGCATCCTGGATTTGTTGTTGTTTATATACAGCAGCTCAAACTCTTTCCAAAATAGTCCTTCTTTATACCACTTTACTTGGTTCTCCCTGTTTCTGAGAAACTTGTTTCCCAGTGCCTTGATTTTTTTTCCTGTGAAACCATTTGAAACACCTCGTTGCTCAAGTGACAGGGTGAGAAACTAAAAGATCTAAGAAGGGATGCATGCACAAACATGGATCCCATTTTTTCAAGTAGTACCCACCAGAACTCTGATGATTTATCAAGTGTACACAAGTATGTGACATTTGCCTTATTCTCAGTTCCCTTCCTTCTTTTATACATACATGATTCTTTTCTTCACTGATGTGTTTCTTGTTTTATTAATGTTTCTATAATTCATTTTTCCCCAGTAACTTCATGTATGGGAAGCCTCAACTCTTCTGTTCTGTTCTTGATTATTACTCTCTTCCCAAGAAGACACTATCAAAGGCTTTTCACTCACCGCATTTGTCTACCACTCTAACACATACACCCTTTCTGTGAGATCAAAGGCTTTATGGACTTCTAACCAAACTTGGATGCTCTTATCTTTAGCACCTTTATATGTGTCTTCTGAGCTAATACCTAGTCATAAGTGGTTCGCATGCTCTTCCAGTGGGAGTTTTCCTCCTTGTGTCCTGAATTTTAATTTATCTGTGTCTTTTTTGAGTTTTTTCCAGCATTTTTCTGTCACATTGAATGCTCTATTTTAAAGGAAAGGCTATCCTACATGCTTTTGGTTGGTAGTCAACTCATCTTTCACTGAAACTGCATCCATTTGCAGCTACAAAGCATTCATCTAAGTTAGGGGTACTATTGTCCTTTTGGTTCATGATGAATATTACCCAGTTTACAAAATGCATTCAGTGCATTTCTTTTTCCAGAGATCTGACTTGCATAACTTGTGTTGGTTGACATGCAGAACACAGCCTGGTCCCATAGTGTCAGAGTAAGCTTAGTTCAGCTTTATGTTGTGAATCGCTCTGCTAGCTGTACCTCTCTTCACATTCCAATTTGCTTCCTTACCCAGGGTATTGTATCTTCACAGCTCATCTTATCTGCCTGAGTTAACAGAAAAGTATTAGGTAGACTGAAACTGTACAAAACAATATTACCTTAAATATTTTCCTTCTGCCTAGCATTCATTGCTTGAGCATATGGAGTCAAGCATTCTTTGAACTTGCCTCACTTGTCTTATACTTTGCCAAAGTGTTTCAACTACAATGGGACATTTTATTTCTCCATTCTCCCACATTAGATATTTTCTTAATTTCTAAGCTATTGGCAAAAATTAGTTTTCTGTGATCAACTCCTCAGAGCTTAAGGTGCTTGCAAGAGAGGTTTTTCGATACCTTGCAACTTGACCAGAATTGTGATGTTTTGTTGAAGTCCATGCAATAGGATTCAAGAGATTATACAAATACTTCCCCCTTCATTGAAGAAACCCACAAAACCCAAAGTTCTTTTGTTTTTGAAGAAATACTTAAAAAATGGACCTTCCTCACACAAGACATGAAGACAAATTCAGATAACTGAAACCGTAGTATCTGTTTAAAATCTTATTATTTTTAAACCAGTATCTTGGTTTCTCAATGTTTAGAATAAGCATGCTGCAGCTTGCTGGCTCTCCAGCTAGCCATAGCTACATGGAAAACTGAGATACCCACGACTTTTTCATCTCCGCTGTGAAAGAATGAGAAGGACACGGCTCTCAGTGCAATTGTCACAGTCAGGTTTGGGTTTTGCGAAGGGGCTGCATGTAGAGATGATACAGAAGCTTAAGCTCCAGCAGCTGCATTCTACCTTCTAATTAATTAGTGCATCACACAGAGAGACTATTAAACTGATACTGCAGAAACCTGTAGTGACCGCTGGCAAGTTTATGGGCAGGATTTAAACTGTTGTTTTTAATATAGAGTGAGCCTCAAAGGTTTTGAATGTGATTACTTGAGAGACCACCTCTCTTGGCAGTTGATTCTGTTGTATTAGTGGTCAGCAGAGGAATTCAAGTTAATAGCCTCATCATACAGGCAGGACAGACTTGGCAGAAGGAGATCTGGTGGACAGCCTTGAACTCTGGAACTTATTCTTCAACTGTAAAATCGGGATAATAATGCTCCTCTACCTCCCAGTAGGGTGCTTAGGCTAAATTCATTATTAGACATTTTCAGTAATGCTTCTGTTTATGTTTCCAAGGTAATGAACAGGGATGGGCTGGAAATCCCTTTAACAATAAAACTTATAGAACTTAAAGGGCAATGGGTGTTAAAGGGTCACAGCACTTGTGGCAGGAACTATAGTTATTGCAAAATCTGGTAGATAACTCCAAGCCAAATCAATTCTCATCAACACAGTAATAATGTTTCTCTGGTGCAGGCTCAGACATCTATGAAGACTGCCCAGAGATATTTCGTCTCGACTTGTAGAGAACTAATCGTAATATTGAGACTGAGGAAAAAACCCACTCTCTAAGCTGTGTGATACACTGCAAAAGCAGGCAATTATCATCAGCTCCATCCTTGCAGCCAAGAGTACTTTAGCAGGCCAGGACTGCATACATGTCCAGGATGGTAGCAATGGGATTCTTTGCAAATCCCATCAGTCATTAAAAGACAGCTCTCGCACATGGATTTCAAAGTTAAAGAAAGCTCAATAAAGACCCCCCCTCTGACAGTACTTTGCACGGGAGCCCCAAGCTTCACCCTGCAGAGAGATTCCTTCGCTGCCTAACAAGCTAACCAGAAACCTCTACTGTATCTGCACAGGGTCAGCTGTAGGTCAGGCTGCACATGAGGCCTCATGCAGCTTGGAAGACACTAGTAAGGAAGTTTCATCTTTTCATGTTACCAATAAAAATAGCATCCAAATATGGAGTTTATGCTTCATCACACTGAAGTGTCAGTCAAGCTTTCTTCTGCAAACGTATAGCCTAGTGCCCGTGAAAGGACGTCAGGCTTGTGGAATCAGCCTCAGCGAAGGGCTGAATCCTTCTTGGCTGTCTGCCTTGAAGTCCTGCTGTTTGAACAAGAGGAGAAAGCAGAAGAAGTAAACACTGTATGATACAAAGTGTACTCAGCCCCCCTCTAAGACAAAACTTTTTGGCCTGTATTGTTGCATTTGTTTAATATATAGTACATTCCTTCAGTTTCAGCAGCTGCTCAAAAACCTGTTAAGAACAGCAGCTACAATATGCTATGTTCTGATGTACACGCCTCTCAGATTTAGGTGGCATTTCTTCCTGGTAATATTCAAGATTAGCTGCATACCTCAAAGATTGAGGACAAAATAAAAAACCTTTCCACATTTGAATGTCAGCAGAAAGCTATAGTAAGCAATGGTTGTTACATCTTCTATTTTTCGCTTGACTCTCACTGAATAAAGAAAAAGCTATTGGTCTTAGTCATACCTGCTATATACACCAGTGCCTGCAGCATATTTTTCCCTTGTATCCAGTATATTCAGAATACAGAAGAGGTTAACGAGGTAAAGAAGCAGTGTATCTTGCACTGAAAACCATGTTAGCAAAACTGTTAAATGAGCCTCCTGGCACTGGGTGGGCCAGGGGCTCCCTTAGTAGCACGTAATGCATTTTGCATTGGCACACCACGTCAGGAAATCCCATTTCCTCACTTCAGAGGACTGAAGCATGGATTGCCAGCATAGTTGATTAAATGGTTTCTACTAAGGTTCCTCATTTTTTTTCAACAAAGAAAGGGTTATCTAAGGTGCTACCTGGAAAGGTCTTAAACTAGGACTGTCATCACCACTTACCCCCACAGTTTTTTACAATAAAACCCATCACTGCTGGGTTTAAACAGCAGCAGTTCAGTTCAATTCAGTTATTAAAGGTGTTATGAGTAGAAATAAATAGTGATTTTGTTCATGTTTTTATGTAGACTAAGTGTGGTCCCTAGGTTTCTGGCAAGCTGTCAATGTAGCCATCTGTTTTACAAAGTTTATGGTTCTCTCTGGAAATAGACAGCCCAAAGCTAAAATGTACTGGAGGAGCCTTTTTCTTTGAACCACCTGCTGTAGATGAAGAACAGTCAGATTTCAGTAGGACACGGGCTTTAGGCTCCATGTAGGCCCAAAGCCAGCCCATTTAAGTATGCAAAATGGACTTAAATTAATTTCACTTACATTTTCTTACAACTCGGCTTCTGTAACTTGCTTATAAACTTATGATATATATATACAAACACACACACACAAATATAGATAGAATTATATGGAGAGACTGTAGGAGGGCCTGAAGTCGAGAGCCAGGTCACACCAAGATTGTGTGATCTTACACAAACTTCTGCTTCAAAGAGCTTATATATTCAAAAGCAAACATAACACCTTAAGTATATAAACAAGCAAGCCAGGATGAAGACAGAAGGTATCCGATATGAAATTCTGATAGCAGATGTGCAGTTTGCAGGCCATCAGTAAGAACAGATGTCATTCTTATCAGGCAGGGAGGGAGATAAAGCAAATCAAACCATTACCAAGAATTTGAAGATAAATGAAAGAAAACTGTTTTTTAAAAGTATGTTTTGCAATTTCCATTTGGGCTTTCTCTGCTACCCTATCTTAAAAGCATGTTCCACCTCAAATGTCTCCCTGATTTCAATATAGTTTACTCAATTTTAAAGTGACTGTGTGCCACATCAGTTGGAATTCTATTACGTTTCCACCATAAATATACTAGCATGTGAATTGAACTATGTACTACCATAGAAATATAAATGAAGTACCCAGTACTGATGGGCTGGGTCCTGGCATCTTGAAAAAACTGGCCAGGGCTTGGCTAGATCTAGATTTTGTAGATTTGGGGGATTTTTTTGACCAACACAGCTGAAGTGGTTAGAGCCTGTCTGTTGCTTTTCCAAAATGTTTTTGGGTGGATTTGCCATTGTTCTTATGACATTAGCGGCCCCTAATGTGGTTTGAATGTCAAGTAGCTGCTGTCAGGATGGAAGTAGGTGTGCTCAAGATCTCTAAAGCAAAAGGGAAACTCCACCTAATTTGTAATTGTTTTATTGTATTGACAAAGTCTAAAAGATCAGCAGTGCAGTGCTGATGTTCCTAAACCTGTAGACACAGAAATAATTTCATGGAAGTTTGTTTTAAAGGAAAGTATTTCTGACACTGCCTGAGGATTGGAGGTGGCCTTGCACTAGGCTAGAAACCAAACTGATGCTAGGCAAGATGACAGTTTCATTGGCTAAGGTGTTAAAATTTAGACCTACAAGGAGTATAACTGGTTATACAAATCTACCTCACTTTAATGAGATCTTTGTTTCAATGCAATCAGCCTGTAGGCACGTACTATCGTACTGTTACCTTACTCTCTGCAATGGTCTTTATGACTATGTCTTTTTTCTCCCAATGCCTTTTGGACTGCACTTTGCACTCAGAAGTCCTATTCAGAAAGCATCAGTACACTTTCTAATTGATATTTTTCCACTTCTGCACAAGGTAGAGAGGAAAAATAGCCCTCCAGTGGATTTTGGTGACCTGAGCATGAGTCTGCTGTGAAATACCAAGCAGTAGAATGGAATAAAAGAAGCAGCATCTCATCCTTACTCGTGAAGTGCTGTTAAACGAAGGACTGCAGTTTGGGGTCCTCCACCAGACCCATAAGTATTGTACTCTTCAGTACCTTCAGAAGAGAAAAACTGAAACACCACAAAGGGCATAAAATATTGAAAGGAAAGTATGATAGCACATATCAGAGCAACATGATGGGAGGCTGCACGCACAGACCAAAGCTGCTTACACAAACTGACAACAGTTCTCAAGATTAAGCCATTTCAAAAGCAAGCTAGCAAAGTTGCAGAGCGGCTGCTCTTGCAGCTAAGCAATATCCCATCACAAAGAGAGGAACCCACACTCTATAGCTCATGGTGCTTACGTCTGTGGTGGGTGCATCTCTCCAGCAGCATCCTCACAGTGTCCATTTTAGTTAAGGTTAAAAGGTCATGTATATAAGGACTTTTTTTTAATATCATAAAATCAGCTCATATTTCTTACTACATTAGAACAGTTTGTAGTGTCTCAAGGGAGAAAATAATATGGAAGTTCACTCCCTTGATTTAAGTTATACCTGTCTGAAGCAGTTACTGTTGCACTGTTTTGCTTTGGCCATTAGCTAGAGGATGTAGGAAGGGCTCTGTTATGCCTCTCTGTCTCTGAGATCTGCAGCTGAGTTGTTGTAGGTCTGTTTCAAATCCAACTGGAATCAGTGGAAGACTTTCCAATGGTTTTATTTTGTTTTTTCCTAGATCAAGTCCTATGTGGGCTTGGGCTTCTGCCACAGTAGGGAACTGAGATTCAGACTCCTTTTTCATGCCCTTTTGCAAAATCTCTCTTTAAATGCTGTACGCGTTAGTTTCTAAACCCATAAGGTAGAGGAAAAATGCTCAGTTTCATTGTACAGATTTACAGATGGAATTTGCTAAGTATTAATAGCACCATATAATTCTTTTCTTATGGAATTCATACTCAGCAACATCCAGACTCTCTCAGCTGCCCATCTGAAGATGTGGTAAACAAGCCTCTGCCACAGAAATTTTCATTTAATTGTTTATTTTCAGATATGATCTACTCTCCTTCCGAGTTTGAATTTCAGAAGTCTCAAATTTCTGGCACAATGACAGCAACCAGGCATGCTGGTGCAATAACGTTATGAGCTGTCAACAGTAATTCAGGCTGGGTGGCAAAATCAGACTGTATAGAGCCAGATCTGTTATTGTTTTATTTTTAAAGCTGGATTTCAAATCATCACGTCAGCATTAATTCAGTCTTGATTAGAATTCTGCTTCTTCCCTGTTCATTGCCAGCTTCATAGTTCTCCTGCTGATCTCATATATTGGACTCCTACAATCCTGGAATTTGGGTCCCCTTTGCAATTGTAGACTTTGCGGGTCCTCGCTGCAGCCCTGTGTAGGGGATGTAGTAAAACAGTGGGCAGCAGCTATTCATAACTTATTGCATCAAGCTCCTGCCAAATACCACTTCTGAATATATGGTCAGCTTGTTAGTGGGTGGAAAATTACATTTCCCCTTGCTCTTGTTTGAAATATGCGTTTATTTGACATTACTCCACAGGCTACTATTCAGTCATATATATTAGAACTGAAGAATTATGCAAAAGCTTTGGCAAGTGCTGTAAGTTAATCAGAAAATCAGCTGTTAAAATTGTTTTGCTAAAAAGGCAAAGCATTTCAAATCTTTTGTACTGATGCCACCTTGCAACTCACATCTGGAAAAGAAAGCTTTTTTGCAAACAAATATTTTCTGCTGAGTAATGGTCTCTGAAATGGTAAGACCAAGAAATTCAAACTCTATTTATTTCCTGCATCATTGAAAATCTACGTATTTCTGGTGTGCTACTAACCCCTAGCAGCTTACTAGATGTGGTTTTAAATGATGCATCTAAAGGAGACTGAGAAACAGTTCAGGATCTCAGATGTCTTAGCTAAGCATACAAAACAGGGGTTTTTCCAATCCTTTTATGAAAGGTTACAAAAGCAGATGGGCAAATGAGGAAATGGCCAGCCATCACTTGGAAAAGAAGTGTTGTTTACTAACAGATGGATAATAGGCCAAGCACCCCTGTATAAATTTTGGGTCCTATGCTTATAGAAATATCCTAAAATTAAAGTTAATTGCTCACTATTATCCTGGAAGCTAGAGAGCCTAAGCTTGAACAAACTTAGGTCCTCTCAATGAGGCAAACGGTGATAAATCCAAAGGCTTTATTTCCTTCAATTATTATTAAGGTAAAGGGTTTTTTACAGATTAAAGTATGCACGCACTGGCTTATTTCATTATAGGCTGTGTACTCTTTATATCACCTTTTCTGTATCCTTTGCAGCAACCAAAGACTAGCTGTCTGGATGAGAAGCTATACCTTCAGGATGCTTTCACTATAGCGAGCTGGTTGTCATATTGTGAAGAGTTTTGTTTTACACAAGGATGAGGAGCTAGAAATCAGGTACTGAATGCAGTGGACTCCTTTAGCTGTCCAGGTGACACCTGAACAGTCTGAAAGGACACATTTGGTGCATTGGGAATATTCATGTGCTTTCATTCTTCTGCCATCACAGAGTGATCATAACTTATTTCAATATTAATATTATTTTAATACTATACATGCCATTTAGACTATCAAGGTAATAGTGTGGAATCTACACTCTTTCTAATGAAAATAAGTATGTAAATAGGATCCAAAAGGTAAATACCCCAGTGTGAAGAGTTTGACTGAAATGTAGCTGACTCCATCCAACACAGTTGTGGCCATTAAATCAAATTAATGGAGTACAAGTATGAAACCACTGGTTCCCTCATTGTACACATTTATGGCTGCTCTGTTTATATCAGCTATCTTGTGTTTCTATCTGCTTTCTTTCAGCTACTGTACTATAACTCTCCAGGACTGTTTTGTACAGCTGATTAGAGAAGAAAAGAAACAGAAGGTTGATTCACCATTGATCTTTGTAGGGCTTTTAATACTAGCACTGTTACAGCATGCCTTTCACAGTCTATTGCTGTATCTCCTCATTTGTTGAAGCTTGCTAAACAAAAGGGAAAGAAGAGTGGAATAGCTCCATCTCCAGTTATGAGCTATGATTTTTTTTGGTTAGTGTGTGACCAGCCAGATGAGCAGATCTGCAGCACTGCAGTTGAAAAACATCATTTCCGGCTTGGCCAAGAAATGACATTTTTATGAGCAGATGTGCAACCTTGCTAAAGCAAATGAAATCATAAGCATAGTTTGCATATATAAGTAGACTTCAAAGACCTGTGTTAGGCACTCCAATTGTTTTATGGACATTACAAGTAATGGCCATGGCACAGATCACAGCATATTTTCTACTGTAGGTCAACAGAAAATGATGTAGGCCAAAAAATTGGGATTCAAGTGATGAGTGAACAGGGTATGTATCGAGTTACTCAAACACAGTGAGCTGAATTGCACATGAGATAAATGTTATCTTTAAGATTCAACTGGAAACAAAAAATATTGTGATTCCATCAACCAAGCACAATATCAGGAGGAAGTATCTTGTCTACTAAGCCACTTAGACAAATTTGTAATTCCTTTTCCTGTAGTAAATCACCTTTGCTTCAAAAAGGAGGGAAGGTGAGACTTACAGATACAATGGGGGTCTTGCAGTCATACCATCTTTTCTTGTAGACGACATAAGCTTATAAACCAAAACAAAGGTCAAAATAACTGAGCTATTACTTGTCATTAAGCCTACCCTAATTTATTTGCCCACATGAATTTTCTGCAAGTTTTACAGAAGCTTAGATGGCACAAACCCCAGTTTTTATGGTTCTTCTTTCACGCAGTATCAACTGCTAATGCTACGTGTATAATGCTTCCTGAACTGTGTTGCAAGGGGAGTTCACTTTTGGCAGGCTTGCTGAAAGCATTTTAACCAAGCACATTTGGCATGGGTGTTTCTGTTTGCCTCATTACTCAGAGTAAACAAAGGAGATCTGAACTGCAAGTTTAGGGTGAAACCCTGGATTCAGTGAATTCAATGGTAAAATTCACACGGACTATAGTCGTGCCAGGATTTCTCTCTCCTAACATCTTTCTCCACCTCAATAACAAGAATGGCCCATTTTTGTGGACAGACCTGGCACAGATCCTTTTAGGAATTATCAATTAGAGGTATCAAGGGAAGTGTTGGATTCATATCATTAAAGACATGACCACAGAATTTACCATGCAAAAAGCTGGGATGCAAACTCAGAGAGCATCGCTACATGATGTTATGATCCCATATGGACATTTTTCACCGGTAATAAATGAAATGAAATAATTTACTCCTTGCTGAAAGACTGTTTTATTATTGGCTAAGAGAGTGAAGATGGGCTGTTACCATGAGATGGCTGATTTTCTTTATGGCAGCATGGTAGTTAGAGAATGCATGTAGGTAATTACTATAATGTATTTGATGTGTTGTAAATTTATATTCTTACTAAATTCTTACTTTTTCATTTGCTCAAAACTCAAGAATTCATACTGCATTGTAAGCAACTCCTAGTCCTGTTTTTTAAATGTCCATATACATGTATTTATAAACCTTAACTTTAAAAAAAAAAAAATTATTTAACTTTGACTTGGAAATCTGATACTAACTATATCCAATCATATTCAAGTGGAGTTCTTGTTCACAAAAATAATTTCAGTAATATGTTCGGTGGTACTTTTCTGGTGAAAATGGAATACATGTACAAGACAAAGAAAACCCATTCCTACTAGATAGCTAGCGGGTTGTGTTAAAAGGAATAATCTTAAAGAAGACGGAAACTGAGAAACAAGACAAAGGAAACAGGTACTAGAATATTTCATTTAGTGACTATATGACAAGTCCATCATATGTCATTATTTATAGGTCACTTTCCTGTCAGCTGTAGGATTTCTGGCCCTAATCATGAGAGTCAACACAGACTTCCGAATAAAAACTTCCAACACGATAGAGATAATTCCAAGCCGGACAAAAGATACATATGACTATGATTTGCTTCCTTTCTTACATTAAAAATGCCAAGATATTTCCCTAATAATTTCTTGTCATTAATAGTGCTGTTTTCTCCTGTCACAAACAACAAGGAAAAGACATTTCTTTAGCAAGATCTTGAGCCTCACTGAAGCTGAAATTTAAGTCAGTAAGAAGTTTAAAAGAACTATATTTTTAAATATATTATTTTGTTATAATGCCTTGTTTCTACTCTGTGCAAACTTGGAAGATTATTTACCTCTTCTATCAGTTTTTGCTCTTCAGCACATACAGATTTCATTTTCCCCCCTTCTGTCTTCATTTGGAATTAAAATTGAAAAAATGCATTTCTTTTGTTACTGGGTTTTTTTATGCGAAGATACTCGAAAAATATCAGACTGTCCTTGGGAATATGGCCCAGACAAACTGGCTCATAGTTCTGTTCTGGTGTAAAGTTACACAAAGAGGGCTGGGGGTGTGGGGCAGGTTTGAAGAGGACTTTTCTTCCAGTGTTTGGACTGAAAACCAAAAACATCCTAGGTCAGCCTGAAACAAACAAATAAACAAAGAAACACTTTTTTTCCCCAGACAAGCAAAAAAAAATGGTGTAAGATCCTAACAAAAGCAATCCAGAACCTTCTCCCTACACACACCAAAGGAGGCATTTTAAACTTATTTTTAAAAATAAAAGGACAAGAAACTTGAAGATGAAAACCAGATGCCCATAAACAAAATCAAGAAGGTGGCTCACCTCTCCCTACTGTAAATGAAAGTGAAGTTTTGCCACCTTCGCTGGTCGGTTATACTACATTCTCATTTTCAGCTTCAGATGCCTTTTAAGTGTGCCATTTCCTGTGTCCACAGGCAATACTGCAGGAACACTACAGATTGCCTCTGAAATATGGATTGTCCAAATATTATGTTGCTCACCAAGAACAGTAAAAATTCTTATTTCATTCCTTTCTCTGAGCTAGAGAAACTTGAAGAGAGTTTGAGCAACCTTTCCTACCTCTAGAGAGTGCCCTAATCACCATGACACTAAGGGGTAATAGACCTTCATTAGTACATCTTTTTCGTATGTACATGCACATCGTAGTTGGACAGCAGAGAGAGAGACTATAAAGAGAGAAAGTAGAAAAATGTCATTCAGTTCTGACAATTCAGAAAAAGGAATCTGCCAGCACTTGCATTAGGATTTGTTCATTAAAAAAAACCAAACAGCGAAGTAGGTTTTCTTTGTTTACTTGTTCCTTGTAGTCTGGCTTTAGGTTTGGACTCAGGCAATGCGCCTTAGGTTGCAATATATGTTCCCTCCTATCGACAGCATCTCTCGGGCACTGAGGAGACTCATCTTCTGCCTCTGCTCTGATGACTATTTTGCATGACTCCTGAAAACAGTTGCTCCCAAGACCCTTTAATCACAAGTGGAAGAATTCGGTGGACAGGTTTGATTGACAGTCAATAATTTTTTTTAAAAATCTAATTAATGTTTGAATACAGAGGTTCATCTCTTTGTTGTTTTAAAAGCACTTGAGAACAAGCAAGAAAATAAATTTATACATTGAAATAAACCATACAGAAGTTTTTATACTAAGCTGTAAAGACATTTTATGTTTATTATCTTCTATAAATTCTGTAATAAGAATTCTGTAAAACAAAGTCAAATGCCAGTTTAAGGAAATGTACTGCTTCCATATGACAGTGTTATGTTGGTGCTAAACCCAGATGTTCTGACACAACATCAAACCACCCTGCTAACTGCCCTGTAAACCCTCTCTTGTAAGTTGGGCAATTTCTAAAAAGACTTGCAGTATCAGGACCCTTGCGTGAAACTGCTAATTGTCAAATCAATATTAATTTACATCCATAGGCTTTAACAAAAAAATAAATCCATATAGAAGCTTAAAAGTTACAAAAGTGTAGGAAATATTAGAAATAGTTAGAAAAATATTAGGCAGCTCTTTATGTTTTAATCAAATCATTGGATAACATTAGAACAAAAGAAATTAACTGATTCCTTGAAAGGAGACAGTTTGCTGAGCTTAGTGCTCACCATCAGCATTGTTATAAAGCAACTAATACAATATCGGGAAGTGAAACTGCTAATTGTCAAATCAATATTAATTTACATCCATAGGCTTTAACAAAAAAATAAATCCATATAGAAGCTTAAAAGTTACAAAAGTGTAGGAAATATTAGAAATAGTTAGAAAAATATTAGGCAGCTCTTTATGTTTTAATCAAATCATTGGATAACATTAGAACAAAAGAAATTAACTGATTCCTTGAAAGGAGACAGTTTGCTGAGCTTAGTGCTCACCATCAGCATTGTTATAAAGCAACTAATACATATATCGGGAAAATTGCTGGTAGACCTCTACCTCCTGGCTAGTAAATGTGGTCAGACTAACTGAAGAAAAATGTTAGATATTACAAAATAGCTAACTTTTGACAGTAGTAAAACGGTGCAGTGTGAAGTAATATTAGGCAATGTTTATGTTACTGATTTTTGCCAGCAGACCTGGGTTGCTCAGGGACGGTGAGAGCAGTGGGCCTTAATTTAGCAGGTGCTTTTTAAAAAATTTTATTCAGGCTCATTTATGCTGACTAAATTTTGCGCTTTTACTGGGACAGTTTCTTTCACTTACAGAGTGTGGTTTAACACTACCAAAGCATAACTTTTCAAAACGCATTTATATTCACAAGAGAAGTTGTTGTAACATGTATTCTTAGTAAATATTTGTTTGGAAAAAGAAATTCATCTTATATATGAAGAGGATCCATGTTGAAAATAAGACCCAAGAGTTGTCTATAATTTTTCCTCGAAGCCACCCCTGCTGAGAGCCAATGTTAATTTTGTTGTTCAGTATCTAGCATCAGAAATGCTGATGAGAAACCTGAGCTGATGTACACTTATTTGGTCTCTGCACACATTAGATTGATTTATAAGTTACAATTATAAGTGCTTGGTACTGTAATTTTGGTACTTGTGGAAACTTGACAGACCAGAAGGAAACATCAGATTCAAATATTCAAACAGAATAAAATTCCACATAAATAAGTGACAGAAATTTAATCAAAGTTTATTCAGGAGAAGGGTTTGACCACACAAGCACTTGAACATAACAATAGATACTTGTTTATTTGAAAAGATTTATTTAAAGCTTTGGCTTTAGTAATCACCAAAAGAAAATCCTGATAGCCATCAAAGACCATAATGAAAAAAATCACGTGGAACATGGATGTTGTATATTTGTATTGGGTTTCCTCTGGAAAATCACATTAGATATAAAAGTTTTTTAAATAAAAGGCAGGATTTAGCAATGTAGACTCAAGTTTTATTAATTCATTAAGTGGTAATTTCAAACAAGACTTTTCCTCGCAAACTCTTATTAAAATGTAGTAGGAGTAACAGGCGATTCAACAAGAACAAGAGACGCTTAATTTCTTTATCCGAGAAACACCACATACGATGTATATTCTGTAAAATATCTTCAGCACTTAATAAACCAAGCACTTACAAAGAAGCCCTGTGGAAAATATCCATGCAACATGGCAATATCCATGGAAATGTGTCATCACCTGAAATAATTATCTACGATGACTAAATTATTTTCCAGTGGAGCTGTATGATCAACATTCATTCCAAGTTCTAATCATGTTGAAAAATAATGTACATTATTTACCAGTCTTCATAATAATAAACTGTCTCTTGAAACTGGGAGAAGGTCCCAGCTCATAAAGTAGGACATCACTGTGATTCCTAACTACATCCATCTCCAAGGCAAGGAGACAAGAATAACTGGTTGCTCCCTGAGGTTGGAGAAAGACCCTTCTGTTCTGGTCATCCCTCCACAGTGAGGCATCAGCAGGGGAAAGCACGGTATTTACTGACCTGCATTCTAAGGCCCTCATTCATGGAAACAGTTTTACTTGGACAATCACTTAAAAGCATGGGTTTACTTTCAGGAATATGCTCTAACTTCTTTAAAACCTGTTGCTTCTTACAGGTAATACTTGTATATATGATACTATATTAAACCAGAGCTAAACATCTAAAACATCCAAGCCCTATAGATACAATCTCTCTGCAGCCAGTGTTAAAATCTTTCTTTCTTCTACCTAGCTGCTCTCTGGTGACAGCAGACAGACTCAGTTTCTGTGCTGAAACATGAAAAGGCTAAATTCCCCACTAATAGTTTCACAATGGGCATCTAATTGAACATTACCAGCCTTGCCCATGACACCCATTGAACACATATATGATCAACGTTAGGATGCCAGCACAAAGCCCTACAAATTTCAAGAGAAAAATGTAGAAGGAAGAAAAATAGTACCATCTTCCGTAGTCTAGACTGGATGTTCTATTGATGGTATCCAAGCAACAAAATAATATCCCACACCTTATCTCTCCATCTTTCTAGTTAAACTTATCATGCTAACAACCTGAAATAAATTTCCAAGACTGAGGAAAAAAAATTTTACTGGATGGGAACATGTGTGCAGATTCTTCAAGGTTAGCAGAAGAATGGCAGGAGAGCACAATTGGGAGAAACTCCCCAGGGTAGCAAAGGTGCTCTAAAAAGACGTTTTCTGAAAACAGCAGCTTGAGAAGTTTACAGAGACAGGCAAAAACTGAGATGCTGTAGACAGAGAATGGAGAAAAGGACAACAGATATATTCTGCAGGTAAAAGGCAAGTAATTAGTATTGAGAATATTCAAGTTAATCTAAGTTTGTTGTTTTGGTTTTTTTTAAATCTAGTGAACTTCATCAGCCTGTTTTATTTTTTTTGGCAATTGGCTCAGCAAGAAAGAAATTCCCTACTTTCTGCCTTTCGTTTCCAGAGAATTTCTATTTTTGTTTTTTTCTGATGCAATTTATGTTGAGGTCACTTTCTCAGAGGCACAACGTTGAATTCCTAATGCTAAATGGAAAGGCTAATGATTTCATTAATTTATTAGCAACGGTTTAATCCCCTTTTAAAGTAAGAAATATGTTTTTAAATACTGTAAGTACAGATTGGTAGGACTGGTAGAAAATAGGACTGGTAGAAAATAAAACACGGCCCTGTAGCTACAGGTGTTTTGCAAGACAACTGCTACTGATTTTATTCTATGTCCTAAATGCAAGAGAGCTTGGAGACAAAAGCAAACTATTTCCCATAAGTATAATTTATAGGAAGAATCTCTATTCAGTAGGAGATAAAGAATATCTAAAGAAAACATCAATTCAACAAGTTTTTTTAGACACATCTTATTAAATTTTATGCAGATTTAAAATAACAGCTTGAGCAGAAAGCAAATGTTTTCATCTGGGCACCAGTGAAAATTTTATGGTCCCCTTGGGTTTGCTAATAATGACAGCAGCTCTTTTTTTTTTTTTTTACTGGATCAAAGCCAAGTTATATTTTTTTAAGAAATTGATTTTTTTTGTTTTTGTTCTGTAACAACGATTTTCCCCATCTGGGAAAAAAAGCCCCAACAAATGTTGTATACATTAGTGTCAAATTCAAGGGCGAATGTACAAGATTAAATTGTTAGAGAGAAAGTAATAACACATGTAAAACCATCAAAGCTAAACAGTAGTGAAGATAGCACACAAGGTCATTCATCATGTTTTCCTTTGCAATTATATCCCTGTACCATGCTACCATATTCACAGCAAGCTGCAAATACAATTTCTAGTTATAAGAAGAACAAAGATTCAAGATATAATGTGTTCTCAGCTGCACTATATGGGGAACTTCTTGGTCCTCTTACAGTTCAGGAGTAAAACCCAGCTCTCAACTTCAGCGGATATCTCATGGGCTTCAGAGGGAATTGTACTTGTTAATGCCAAAGCTTCCTATGGCCAGGGACATTAGGCATGTCAGAGAAACAGTTGCACCTATGAATCAAAAAACCCAGGGGAGCCTCAGCTGAATGTGTTGGGCAGGAAGGGACTCTGTTGGAAAGTTCTTAAAGTGAAACATTAAACCAGCTAAATCATAATGCTTACCACATTCTCCAATGGTAGCTAAGATAAAATAACTTCTTTTTTAAAAAATCAACCAACCTTTTTCTTGTGCCAATGTCCTGTCTGGCTTTTTTTTTTTTTTTAAATAAGATTAAATTTGCTTGTTTGAGCACAATTTACTTTTATGGAAGCAAATTATATATTATGTCATATCTAAGCATTTGATAAGATTCCTGTCTGCAGCAAAATGGCTCTTTACTTTACAGTAGCTTTTTGCAGAAGAACAAATATCTTCTACAGTTGGAAAAGACATTACTGCCTTCAGTTTTCCCATAATCCATCCCTACATGCAGATCATAGTCATGTCCATGCTGGCAGTGCTTCTGGTTACAGGTGAACTCCTGTCATAGGAGTCTGGCAGTGTTCAGGGAAGTCTCCTGCAGCTAGGTTTAATTCCATGTTCTGAGTATAATTCCACAATATGATTTCTCCCGCAACAGAGCTCCTATAAGCATTTGTGAAGTTACACCCTTTAATTCTCCATCTTCGGATGCTCTTTTCCTTCTCCTGTCCTACGACTTTCTACTTATCTGTGATGAAGCAATGGCACATAACACCATACTGTGAAACATATGACTGAAACAATGCAAAAATAACAACTATGTGTGAGTGCAGCTGCAAGGTGCCTCAGAAGCATTCAGAAATCATAACCTATCACAAATCCTGTTTAGGCAAGCAGCAGTTTTTGAGCTTTCCACAAAGCACCACTATAGGTAGAAGGCCGGTGGTTGTGGATGACGCTCACACACTCCACACGGAGACGGCCAAAGCTGCAGATGGCACACAGCAGCCTCCACTAGGTTACTATCCCCAGTGAGCATTTACAAGCAAGGAGATTATTCTTTTTAGGTTGCTTCCCTTCCATGCCTGTCGCTTTGAGGTGTTCTGCCTACCAGTTCATGACACTGCCACCATCCAATTTCATTTTTATTCTTCGTCATGAAAAAAGCTCTTCATAATCTTTTAATAACTGAATATAAATGGCTTTACCAGCTTAGGCTTCTCGTTATAGAGTCTTCACCTAAAACTTGCCATCTCTTTACCTCAGAGAAATACAGCCAAATTTATCAGACAAAATTAGGCGAAGAACTATTTCAGTTTTATTTCTGGTGATGAAGTGTGAGCCATGAGACGTTACAGAGTGTATCACAGTGGCTCAAAAGGACATGGCAGGCAGGCATGAAAAGAAACCTTTTACAGTGGATATAAGGTTTAACAGTAGTTCTTTATGCTGAATAGAGAGTTCAATGGCAAAAACATCCTTTTATCATAAAATATAAGAAGGTCAGGACCTAGTACAACATACATCCTTTTATCATAAAATATAAGAAGGTCAGGACCTAAGTACAACATAGCAGGGATATTTCTAGCTGAAATGACTAGAAAATGGAGAGGAGACTCCTGTGGCATTGCTATTCCTACAGTTATTTGTTTTAATTAGTAATGCAATAAACATATTTTTAATTTTTTTTCCTGACTGAAATGTAATAAATAAAACCTGTGATCTTAGATCATATTTATTTCTCCTACAGGAGAATTCACTTCCAGCCTAACAGCTCATGGAAAAAATTAATATAATTTGCGTAAAATGCTACCCCTAGGAAGGGTATTTACATGGGCTGAATCCAATAAAAACATACTGCTGTCTAAGCAGTGATATATTTGAGCAGCTGCATAATGCATTGGGATATGTTTGATCATGGACTTTAAGGATGTTATGGCAAAGCATCAGTTAAATACAGTGACTTCATCTCAATCTCTGCCAATTTAGCACTTCCACAACATTTATAAGAGAGGTTTGTGATTTGACATCTGCTAAGTAGTTACAGTCCACTGGCCAATGGAACTCAATGTCTCAGCTCCGTAATGATGCAGGAAATGCTCCAGCTTCAGACCGAAGAAATAAATATAAACTCATACCCCCCAAAATACTCCTAGAACAGAATAATAACTTAATATGAAAATTAATGAAAGATGGTAAAGAAAAGCTCATGAAACTGACCTACCCAACCCATCGGCCCCTCAACATGTGGAGCAATATCCCTCAATGGGTGGGATAGATATATCCATAAAATAAGTATGTTTTATAGCTCTCAATAAAATTTCTTTAGAATAACTTCTAAAAAAGAAATTAGTAGGTAAAATCAAGCACTAGACTAAAGCTTAAACTATATAATAGTATAATAACTTATAAGGTTTGTAAAAAACCAAACACACACTACTGGCTTGTCATATGGCTCTGTTGGTTCTATTAATGTTTTTGAGAGTTAGTTATCTAGGTCTATTGATCTTGGGGGGGATGGGGGGGGGGACAAATGCTGTTTCATTCCCCCCTCTACTGCAGGAGGTAAATTTTCTAATTATTTTATAATGTAATTCTATTCTATAAATTTATGATAGCTGCAGCTTAGTTCCAAATACAGAATAGAAATAACTATTGACTATTTCTACCTGTTTTGCATCGATGGTCCATGACTCTACCATCTGCAAAACCACCTGGTTTTGTTCTTTGTGTCTTAAAAATCTACTGATTGTCTTGGTATTAATCCGTCTTTAAGTTTGTTGTTAGCCAGACACATTTTTAAACTTTTAAGCTATATTAATTGCCATTAATTATTTAAATTAATCAGAAAACTTGTTTTCTTTTGTATTCTATTTTGTAGCACAGTTCTAACACTTTCTTACAACCAGGATAATTTCTGCCTAGCATAACTTCTTTATGTTTATGAAACCATGTCTTTTTGAGCATCCAGTAGGTCGTCTAATCAGTTGCCAGTTTCCATGAACATTTCCTCTTTTGAATTTATGGTCCCTGCCACTTACAGCAACATGGCATTAAATTTTGGTCAATTGGTCCTTTTAAGGTTCCAAATATATAAACTGATTTGTATGAAATGCAGTTGCTAGTACCTGGTCAGCTGCTACTTTTAAGTCAGTGATTAACTCTTTTCCATCTTCCTGAGTGAGGTCAAGCATCTGGTAACACCCTGGTGGACACTGATTTTCTGTTCAGAGAAATTATTTCCAAGTATTTACAGAATATCTAAGGAAAATTGGCTTCTAGCCAATAACAGGACCAGCATGCATCACCTAAATTTAATTCACTCCACAAAGGGGCTAGCTGGAAATTTTCCAAGAGAAAAAAAAAAGAAAGACTTTAAAAACCAACCAAGGAACCAAAAAAACACACCAACAATTTTCAGGACTAAAGTGTTTTACTCTGAAGACTTAAGGGACACTGGATTCAGGACAGGACTCAAGTAAACCTTTGCCCAGCCTACTCCCGGGCTCTGGCTCTTGGGCAGCCCACTCCTTTCCTGCTTTCCTTCCTTTATTTTTTACAGGTTCTTACACTTGAGGCTACCTGTTACAAAGCTAAGATTCAGAGTCTGGAAAATCCAGGACCAGCCTGAAGCTCTGTAGCTCTGGCGAGTGAGAATTCTTGCTTGACAGTGGACATGCTGCAAATTCTCCTCGAATGAAGTCACCCAGGACTTGAGGTGAAAGATTTTAGAACCTCCTCCTACTGTCCATTGAAAATGACATTCACGGAGATAAACCAGACAAGCCTGCCAGTTTAATAGAGCAATTGCAGCACGTAGCTGGATAGCCAGAGTGTATAACAACTTTCCTTTAGGGAGGACCATGCATGTTCTGATGTTTCCAAAACAAAGTTTTCTTGGAACTTCTGGCTAATTTCTACCAGAAATTAGAAAATTCCTGGCATCCATCCAGTTCAGACTAAAAACATCTGAGCAAAATTTTAATGGACTAGAAAACCTGCTTTACATCTCTAGACATGACTGCAAGATCTGAGATGCTTGTTTGTTGATTTTTCCCTCTAGGCATTGATGGTAGATATTTCAGAATCAATTTTTCCTATTTTCTAGTGACATGTTTTGGGTGCCCGTTCTTAAGTAGCAAAACCAGGGACATGTGCTTTAAATCCCAATAGCTGATCAATCTCAGTTTTCCTACAAAGCAAAACTCTGAGTTCTCAGATTGCCTTGCAACCTCAAAGTCCAGGAGCTCTGCTGTTTGTTGTTCTGTCAGAGGCAGATTTTAAGGCGAGGTAAAATGTAATCCGTGGAAAATTTTTTTCGATAACATGGATATAGATACCTTGTGATCACCTTCTGGGTCTCACTTTTCTACTTCATAACCTGATCACATGCCAGACTAACACGGTGAGGCATCACTGATAAAAGAGAATGGAATTTGTTAGGGGTTTAAAGCTCCTTTCCTGTATAGAGTAGGAATAACCTAGACATTTCTGATTGGGAAAGATGACCATCTATTTCATGCAAGATGTAAAGAACACCTGAGTTGTATTAAACATGAATATTTAATTTAGAAGTGCTAGCAAGTGATTGCTGAAATAATCATATACATGCTTATTAGTTATAAAAATAGCTATGTATAATTTCAAGATGGTAGGCACATTTTTCCCAAGTCATCTGCATTGACAAATGAATTCTTACATTTGTATATCCATAGCTGGATAGTGAACAGAGATTTAAGTGTTTGCTGAGATAAGTTGACATGTGAATCTGAGTCTTTACATATGTAATTCATTTATGTTGCCTCAAATTTTCAAGGGAGAATTATTCAGGGAAAAAAAACCTGACCTCACAGAAGACTGACTGAAAAAAGTACTTTAGGCAAGCATTTTAGTTCCTTGGGAATGCATAAATGATACCATAATGTTCAGATATTATTGTTCAGATGGCCTAGAATTACTGATCGAGCATGTAAGGCTTTACAATAGAGAAGAGTTATTGTCTGCCTGACCTAGAAGCAGAAGCTCCTTTAAACTGAATAGAACTTTAAAAGTTCTCTTTTACCAAGTTACACAAACACAGAGGATTTGGCCTCTGGTTAGTGAATGACAGCCAAAGAATATTGTACTAAGGGACTTCAGTGTGGGGTGGAGTTAAAATATACAGAATACTGCTTTTGCACCGTAGTGGAGCTAGCTCTGCATGGGAAGATGGCGCCAGTGGATTCTGCAGGAAGATGTAAGGTTTACTGGTATTGAAATTCTGTGAAAGATGTTACCATTTTGCATGAGTTTTATGGCTGCTTTCACCTTTTGATCCATACTTCTTAAAAATGTGATGGAAACATGTCAACAATTTCAATAACATTTTCATTTCTGAATGTCTTAAGGGAAAGCTTTTTTATTCAAAACTGAGCATTACATAAGTGGTCAATATTGACCACTGCACATTCATTTTCTATTTAAGTTCATAATAATATGTCACATTTCTAGTGCTCCACATTGCAATAGCTAACTGTGGACAGAATTTTTTTAAGACTAGTTATGAGGTAGCTTTAGAAACTGAACTAAAAAACAAAAAATAAATTTTGTCAGGTTGAATGAGCAAACATATCTCTGTGAAAAACAAAACACAAAAGTCCCTGACTCCAATGAAAAAAATTTGCATTTTGCAAAACAAAATAAGATACTGAAAAGCTTTGCTCCTCCCAAGTATGCAGCTAATGCCACTTCAAAAGCTGTATCAAGTGTCAGTACACCACATTAATAGGACGCTTAAAAAGAGACATGGACAAACTACACAGTTCCTTGTGGTCTTCTCTTGTAGAAAAAGAAAAAAAAAGTGTGTCTTCAAAACTTTTGAGACTGTCTGGCAGAAATATATTTGAATTATTTATCTCTCTGTTCTGTCCTGCCAAATATAATTTATTTAATGGCTCATAAGCCATTATTTGGCTAAGTTTTCAGTCATGAAAGCCATTTCATTTCTTGGGTGTCCTATGTTACAACTAATTTAATTTAACTGTGAGGTTCTTTAGTGATAATAAGACTAAAACCTGTTCATAGCTGTTATTGACAGGCACTAAATGTAGGTCAGATCAGCAGCTGGGATAGGTTCCTACAGCTTAATTGATATAAATGGAGCTACATTACCAAAGTAGTACTCAGTCACTGCTGAGTACTTTCGGGTCCTTGAAGAATTGGACCTGACAGCACTGAGAAGGTGACCAAGTTAAGCTCATACCTAATGATCTTAAAATGGTTCCTGTTCTTCTACAGCTCGTTAAGTTATCGCAAAACCATTTAGCAAATACTTGCAAATTTTAAAGCTATGTATTGTTTTTCAGACAAGAGTTTGAAAAAAATTACAAAACACTGAAAACACAAATGTTTAAATATCAGACTTTTAAACTTGTGTTGTTCCCCCCTTTACTTTGATACTAGCTACAATAAAATTAATAATGTTCATATTTTGCCTCTTCCCTTTGTCTTTTCAAAATGTCTCCATACTTCAAATACACAGTGGCAAAGTTTCAAATTTTTTTTCTTTTTCCCATAATTATATTTCTAAGCTTGACAAAGTTTTGCAAAGTTAGACTAAAAGGCAACATATACATGAAAGTCCCAGATGACATACTTTTTTTTTTTTTTTATTTCATAGCCAAATGAGGGCGAAAAGGGAAAACAGAATTCAAAACTGGAGATGTAGGGCTTTAAAAAAACCCACAAAAAAACACAACCCCCTTTCTGTACATTTTACTGTAGTTTCCCATTAAAAAAAAGAATTGAAAGCAGTATTTACTAAGGGAGAAGATATTTCCGAACAAAGCCTGTATTATTCCATGAGACAAATGTCGTTACTTTTTTAACTAGATCTAATTTAGCCTGAAGTATTCCTTCTCTATTCCTATCAGGAAAAGACTCCTGAGATGCTATGGAAATCCACCTCATCCACCAGCAGAACTGGCAATTATGACTATGTCAGTGTAAAAATGCAGTGCTAATCTGTTGAAGGCGGCACTGGTCAGTCAGGTAGTTGATCAAACTGAGCAGTTGATCTCCTCACCATTTGAATTTCAATTCTCAATTACTTAAACCAATGATAAGACCAAAGAAAACCAATTAATGTTTCCTTAATTGCAACAGAAAGCAATGTTTTCCTTCTAGTTGTACATCTAGTTGTACCTAAAATATTCCCTATTTTAATTCTAAGAACAGCACCTTTATGACTGCGGGCATGTGACCAAATATACTCTTCCTGAATTTCAGGCACCAGCCTCAGTTGCACTACTGGCAATTAAGAAAATACTCATCTTTTTGCTTGTAAACTGAACACAGTCCATCTGCCAGGCATTTGAATTTCCAATGCCAAAGACCATTATGCCTTTTTTACGGGAATTCAATATAGATCTTCAGTTTGTGACCAGTCCACTCTGGAATGAAGTATTTACACTGGGTTTTGTTCAAAAGAGAGAGCACAGAATTTTGACAATCTGCTATGACGCCGCATACAGATGTATCACCTGCGTACCATTATGGATGCATTATTTTCTATTTGAATGTCGCAACTACACAGAGCGTGTATGAACAAAAATTATATAGGTCCTACCCTAAAGACCTTGTAACTTAGATAATTTTTGCTCTAAATCATTTCAAATTTGTCAAGATATTATTAAAGCCATGCTGAGGAAAAAAAGCAGCGTCTGTAGTCATCAACCAAGCTGATAATAGAATTACCAAGAAAAGAAAGAGGCCATCCTATCTTTCCAGCCTAGGCCCAAATTGAAGCAATACTGAACTCTTTTTCTTTCTGTCCAGAATTCTGTTGTTAAAAATGAGAACTGTATTAAAAGAGGATAGCACTTCCCCTCATTTGTACAGCAGATTTAAATTAAAAAACAGTCATTGCTATAGGGTATAGATCCATCAGCATCCCTGGAACTATTTATACAAATAGAGAGAGGAAGAATAAGCTGTTATCCACCTCTTCTGCTCAGAAAAACCCACACTGCTGTTGCTTGAAATGATGAGATAAATCATAGAATCATAGAATCATTGAGGTTGGGAAAGACCTCTAAGACCATCGAGTCCAACCATCAACCCAACACCACCATGCCCACTAAACCATGTCCCTAAGTGCCTCATCTACACGTCTTTTCAATACCTCCAGGGATGGGGACTCAACCACTTCCCTGGGCAGCCTGTTCCAATGTTTAACCACTCTTTCAGTAAAGACATTTTTCCTCACGTCCAATCTAAACCTCCCCTGGCGCAACTTGAGGCCATTTCCTCTCATCCTATCGCTAGTTACTTGGGAGAAGAGACCGACACCCACCTCGCTACAACCTCCTGTCAGGTAGTTGTAGAGAGCGATGAGGTCTCCCCTCAGCCTCCTCTTCTCCAGGCTAAACAGTCCCAGTTCCCTCAGCCGCTCCTCATAAGACTTGTTCTCCAGACCCCTCACCAGCCTTGTTGCCCTTCTCTGGACACGCTCCAGCACCTCAACGTCCTTCTTGTAGTGAGGGGCCCAAAACTGAACACAGTATTCGAGGTGCGGCCTCACCAGTGCCGAGTCCAGGGGCACGATCACTTCCCTACTCCTGCTGGCCACACTATTTCTGATCCAGGCCAGGATGCCATTGGCCTTCTTGGCCGCCTGGGCACACTGCCGGCTCATGTTCAGCTGGCTGTCGACCAACACCCCCAGGGCCTTTTCTGCCAGGCAGCTTTCCAGCCACTCTTCCCCAGGCTTGCTGCACAGCCTGGGGTTGTTGTGGCCGAAGTGCAGGACCCGGCACTTGGTCTTGTTGAATCTCATACAGTTGGCCTCGGCCCATCGATCCAGCCTGTCCAGGTCCCTCTGCAGAGCCTTCCTACCCTTGAGCAGATCAACACTCCCGCCCAACTTGGTGTCGTCTGCAAACTTCCTGAGGGAGCACTCGATCCCCTCATCCAGATCATTGATAAAGATGTTGAACAAGACCGGCCCCCAAACTGAGCCCTGGGGAACACCGCTCGTGACTGGCCGCCAACTGGATTGAAGTCCATTCACCTGGATCATGCCTAACAACATGCTTGTCTTCCCTGTAACAGATGTGGGGAAAATTGTATTTTCCAAATGCATGAGTGTGAGCTACAGAGGAGACCCGGCTGTCCAAGCAGACTGTTGTAAAGGAGACTGAAGCTTTTGCCTGTGGCAGTGCTTAACTCATCTCTACAAAGGAAAACAATAACATTCTCTACACAGAAATGTTGAGATATTTGCTGACCATTTCTAAGGATGGCAGCCAAACCCGGTGATAGAGATAGCTCCGTATTTTCTGGCAGAATGTTTTTTTAAACAAAAATGTCAGTTCCTTGAAAATTAACTGCTTCCCAGGAATATGGCAATTCCAACAAAATTCCTGTGAAAACCAGACAGGTCTGATCATAAAGGTACCTGGTTTCCTTCTAGCTTGCCAGATGAATTCCTCCGCAATTCCTCTGGCAAATTGCTTGAGACTCAAAAGCCTGAAAACCAGCATCCAGCCTTGGGGCTCCAGAACTGCTCAACAAATGGACTCTCTAATACCACAGGTGCTCAGAAGGACCAGTGTTCAAACCCTTCTTGCACTGCTGCTGTTTTCCCAACATTGTGGGGAGCTTGTAAAAGCAGCTGAAAAAAATGCTATGATTTCTTCAAAAGAAAATTTTGGACCTTCTACTCCGCCTGAAATTTCACCACTTCATTCCACAGTTCTGCTTTAGAAGGATTTTCTGTGCATGTGTGTATAATTTTTTAGTTTTCCAGGAAACTGTGATTCTGGTTCTGAACCAACCTAGAATCCTAGACAATTCTCAAAATGACTGGGAGTGCCTAAAACATGTCTCCATACATTGAAAACCCCCTAATTCATATGTAAAAAAATCTGAAATCTAACCATTGTAGAAATCCTTAGGCCTGGAAGACTTCAACTGCAGGGTCTCAGCATACTAAAGACCTCAGAGAGATATAAAAGTTGCCTCCAAAATTTGTTATGCTTCAATGCATTATAAATGCCTCTCGTTACTCAAAATAACAATATAACAGAGTTTTTTTGGCATAAATCCAGATTGAAGCTGCAATAAAGATTCAATGTTTGCTTAATACTCTGTCAATTCTTGATAAGCACATTACTCAGGGATTCTTGACAATGTGTAGGAACACAGAAATATGAGATTAATTCAGGCCACATTTTATTTTTAATCACTGTCCAACTATAAAGTTATTTTATATATGCAATATATCATAGTTGTTTTCTGCATAGATGATCCTGTCCCTTTTGCTTCAGGAAAAGTTACATAGTGCACTCTGTGGGATACAAATTGAATGTGTAGTAAGACAAAAATAAAAGGATCAATATTATCATTTCCCACAGATTTATGAGGATTTAAAAGTAATAGTTCTTTCAAAACTGGAACAGACTTTAATAGCTTAGAGCTAAATGCCTACATGTTATCTGAAACCTTGCTGGTTTGTGAATATTGATCCAATGTAATTTTTCTATGTGTTTTTATGAATAATGTATAAATGCCTTGAGCAGCAGCTAGGTGCATCTGATCAAGAAAAATAAGACTGTGAAATACATTTAAAATGGATTGGATGCTGAAGTACAAGCTTAGCTCCAAGTGTGATCTAAGCTTGGGAAGAAGCAAATATAGAAAATTGTCACAAAGACTATTCATTTTATATGTGATGTCATTAAAAATGTTGTAGCAAAGTGTCTAAACACATTAAGATGAGAATGAGGGTTTTTGAATCCCATTGCCTTTCTTCTTAGAGAGGTAAAGACAAAGCATTCAGATACCAGTCCTGAGAGAAACTTTCAGTGATATAGTGATGAGAACTGCATCTGCAGTGATGACAGTAATACCTGCCTTCAGTGAGCATGCTTTATAAGATTAAATACTTCAATATACCCCAAAAGACTCAAAGCATTTTAAGCACTCCTGCACTTGGTCAAAACATAGAGGGACAAATTTACCGAACATGGGAAGTGGGAATGCCTGCCCTGGCCTAGATGCCTTGAGTATACCTGCACTGCACAATACACTGTTATGGGAGACTATCTGTGCCATTTTGGTACCAGAAGTCTATCCTGGTGTTCCTTCCTGGCACATGTTTTTCATGCAGGCTAGTTATCTCTGACTGACTACCCCACTGACACGGCTAGATTGTTGCGTTATGCCGTGCGGCCAAATGCTTAGTATCAAACTGACTGCTGTGGTATTTGTTCCAGTTTAAGACCAAATGGCTGGTGAAATTAAGTTCACTAACTTAATAACTATGAAATTTTCCTAAGCATCTGATGCAAAAAAAGAACTAGGCAGGATCCTGCAAGTGCTGATCTGGAAACCACTGTTCAGATGCCGCCTGTGCCTACAGTTATTGAAATGCTGTAGTAGCTTTGAGCTGTATTTACACTGCCATAGTGGAGTATCGCATGCCCTTCTCCCACAGCCACCCAATGCGTATCTATTACTTTTTGCCTGGACTCCACTCTAAAGGGAAGTACAGAGGTGTCCTGTTAAGGAAATGCAGATGCAAATGAGAAGACAATATGTGCTGGTGTCCTAAATATACAGAAACTGTCAACACAACCTGCTGCAATTTCTGTTTTTCCAACCTGCTCAAACTTAATAAGCTAGTGTATCTTATAATGTGTTATGCCCTTTCGTGACCTGACTTCATGTCCCAGTGCAGCAGCATGCAACCAAAAGACACATCCACGAGGCTCCCTCCTCCTGCATGCGCTGCCTGCCATGACTGCCAGAGGCCAGAATCCTGCCCAACAGGCTCCCAGTGCTAGGGCTATGCCTACATCTATAGGCTTCCTTCTAGGAGAATTTCCAAGTGGCAAAATGAGAAGATATCAGCAGAGCTGGCACACGCAAGCTACTTGAACAATGCTGGTGCAAGTCTAAAACTGAAAGCCACATACAGGGGCATGTAGGGCAAGGGATTTAAGCCAGCAGTGGGGTACAGCTCAAAATTTCCAAGAAATCCTGTGGTAGAGATGAAGCTGCTCACCATCCATGATCCTTGGTGTGGGGGCTAGAGTTCCACATGCCAACATCAGAGCCTGAAAGCCAGGGCTCTCTAGGTATTTCACCACTGAACCAGAACATACATTTTTCCATGGGTAGGAAGCCACCTTCCTGCCACCCCACTCCTCAGAAATGAGTCACAAGAAAGCTGATGGCCAAAAGCATCACAGCCCATGAGTCTGGATCCTGTGCTACCAACATGGGGCTTTCAGGGACTCCCTGGGCTATCCCACAGCCTTGCCAATCTCTGCAGGGCTCAGCAGGCCTTGAGGATATACACCCCAAACACATCCTTGAGCTCTTGCTGTTCTGGTCAGCCTGCTGAAGGCAAGCACCGCTCAGTTCAGGCCCAGCTGAGGTGCATGCAAGGATCTCTACTGCTGCTGTGGGGCTATAGGATCAAGGGAAGGAAAGGATTTATTCCTTACTTGTCATACAAAAGAATACTGATTTTCACTGATTACTGTTGTCCCTTATGAGGGAAGATATTTCAACAAGAAAACTTTTGCTCACATAACTCTTCCATTTGACTAATATCTTTCTATGAATGGCCTGCTCATACACTAATCACTTGGAAACTGCATTTACTGAGGTTTCAAATTTGATTTTAAAATTACTTTGGGTGTTTTGGGGTGGGTTTTAAGGAAGAAGAAAAAAAAAAACAGAATAGGAAAATCATTATTAGTTGGAGTGGGTTTTAGACAATCAAATTTCAAATCAAAACCAAAACCTGTATCTACAAAAAAAGGAATTCAGACTGTATAGGTACAAATGCAACTTGAATCATGGAACATGGTATTTCAGATCCCAGATTACTGAGTTTTAGTTGCAAACAACACAAGACTCATGCATGACGGGTTTCAGCCCAAAAGGAACTATTAAAGACCAATGTTTAAAACCCTATCAGCAAAATAATGTGTAATGGAAATTGTGACAGGAATTTAGCTAGCTGATGAACTCTTGCAGCTACACCCATTGGCCAGAATCACTATTGGCCACACTCTGATTGCCAAAATTATTATGTACTGGTGGAAAAATATGCCAATAATAACAGCTTGAGTAGGGCTAGAAACCATTAGTATGCCCTACCTGATGTTGAATGCACAAATGCCATTAAAAGACTAATCAATTTAGGAAACAGTAAATATTCATCTTTTAAAGGTGCAATATCACACACATCCAACTGAACTTTAAATTTAGATTTCATTTCAGCAAGTTTTCCACTAAGGAGACCAAAGTTTGATGAGGTTAAGTTTTGTGAATGTGTATAGATAGCCACATATGCCTACCACATTTGTTTGTTTCTCCTCATGAGCTTTATCTTTTTTTACTCCAGGGACATCCTTTCCTGTGATTTATTGCTTGTGTTCTGTTCCAGAAAAATGCACGCCTCCCAGGATACTTGGTTTCTAGCTTGTAAACCTCAGAACATCATATTTTATCAAATATAGATACAGAAGAACTCTGAAGGTGACAGCAGGGAAGCTTATCAGGTATTTCTCATTAGCAGCTTTAGCAAGGCGGGGAAGGGAAATATGGTTTCTATTCAATATTTACTCTTATGTGATCATGTCATGGTTTAACCTCAGTCGGCAACTGAGCACCACGCAGCCGCTCGCTCAATCCCCCCACCCGGTGGGATGGGGGAGAGAATTGGAAGAGCACAAGCGAGAAAAACTCGTGGGTTGAGATAAAAACAGTTTAATAATTGAAATAAAATGATAATAATAATAATATGATAATAATAATAATATGATAATAATAATAATATGATAATAATAATAATATGATAATAATAATAATATGATAATAATAATAATATGATAATAATAATAATATGATAATAATAATAATATGATAATAATAATAATACACAAAGCAAGTGATGCACAGTGCAAGTGCTCACCACCCGCCGACTGATGCCCAGCCAGTCCCCGAGCAGCGGCCCCCCCCGCCAGCTTTCCCCAGTTTATGTACCGAGCATGACGTCACATAGTATGGAATGTCCCTTTGGCCAGTTTGGGTCAGCTGTCCTGGCTGTGCCCCCTCCCAGCTTCTTGGGCACCTCCAGCCTTCTCAGTCGGTAGAGCATGGGAAACTAAAAAGTCCTTGGCTAGTGTAAGCATTACCTGGCAACAACTAAAACATGGGTGTGTTATCAACTTTGTTCTCATCCTAAATCCGAAACACAGCACTGTACCAGCTACTAGGAAGGAAATTAACTCTATCCCTGCTGAAACCAGGACAGAGCACTTTCTAATGTGACTTCCCTCTACCATATATTTGCCCCAATATTCTTGGTAAAGAAGTGCATTTAGGCTGTTTTGATTTCTACGTATTATTATATATTTTGCTGCATATTTTTGACTGAGAAAGCAATACAAGAGGAACAGTCTTTCCACCTAAGTCATAAAATTAGATGTTTTTTTCTTTTCTTTTTTTTAATTACAAGGAAACAGTTGAAGTGAAACATAGGCTGGCAGCTCACTGACCCACTCACGTACTGACTGCAGGTTTCAACACAGAAGATTGAAAAGGGATTATTTTTAGACTCTCAGACAGGAGGTATAGTAATGGAGGGGTCATGTTTCAACACTACTCTTGTGTACATCCCTCCAGAGAGATGTCCAGCCATCACCTGTAATGCTTGCTCGATCTCCATGAACACAGCAGTGTCTTATCAACAACAGCTGCTGCAGAAAAAGCCCAGAGACAGAGAAGGGATGTCTACTTCTACCTTTTGCAATTCTCCCTGTGAACTATTTACCGGCACTGGTGTCCAGGTGGGACTACCACTCCAACAGTGCTGATTTCACAGCTGCACAGAGACTGCTGAGGAAAGTAGGGCAGAACACACTAACTGTTGGTCTCTGCTTAGTGTTTGAGGTAATTTTTTGCTGCCTTTGCTTTTCTGTACTGGCAATGTAGTGTACAATTTCAACATGGGCTGAGGTGAGTGTTTCTATTAGCCTACTTATTGTCCATGGTAAGAAAATTTTAAAAGCCACTTGCTGTCAAACCTACCAAGGATGGTCTGCAATGACAGGCTGACTAGTGCTGCTTAGATTTAGGGGCTTTAAAGACATGATGTTTCAGGCTTCATATTATGAACCATGACTATTTGCACAAGTGCTCCTAATAAAACTCTACCTCCAAATTCACAATAGCAGCTAATAAATTAGTAACATAACATTTACGTTATTTTTGGGTCTTTTCTATAGAGCATTGCTCCTATAAATATAGTTGTAAGCCATTCTCACAGAGGCAAACATGAGAAAGAAAACAGGCACAAGTAATTATGGAGAAACATCTGAAAAACCTGCCAAATGCTATCACAGCCCAGCGCGCCTGTGTGTGGGTGAAGGTAACAGAAAGTGAGGCGCTGCTGAAGCCATTTTGTTTCAGTTAGAAAAGAACACATAGTTACTGGCTGAAAAGATGTACAGATGGGCTTCCATAATGGGAAAACCTGGACTGACATAATATTCAGGGACCAGAGCACAATGGACTTCTTCAGAAAAAAAAAAAAAAAAAAGGAAGGGAAAAAAAAGTTCTAAAAAGGAGGTTCAATGCAACATTATTTAGATCTTTTTTTAATTAGAAGACAGAAGATAGTTGCACATCCTCCTGTTCTTCTGATCATGCAATATATCATTAAAGAAATAAGATTCAAAGATGCACTAAGGATTTTACTACTTTTTGTTCCTTTTGTTTTTCATTGTGTCTTCAGTAAAATATGATATCAATCACACAGTAAGCTTTTCTCTCAGAAGTGCTATTAAATGTGCTAGGGTTAGGAAACACACATCAGACACTCTGGTATTTCTACAGAAATAAATACATACTGAAGTAGTACCACAGAGCATTAGAAGGGATAAACTAATAGTTTAAGCAAGCTTCTGAATGTTTTTTGAGTTTGGGTCTCTTTTCCTCACCTAATCTGTGTCAATAATATTAACTAAGAACAGATCCACAAATATTTACCATGTAAAGCAGAAACACATGCAAGACACTTCAGAAAGCTCCGTTCAGCAATCCAATATTTGTTTTATTCAGTTCAACACCGATACACTGGGATCGGTGCCAAGGTTATGAATGTTGTTGAATGAATCCCAAAGTGTCCTTTTCCGCTATGTTTTGAATCCCCATTAGTATAGTTCACTGCAACAATAAACCTCGCCCGCTTCTCACCCATCTTTCTCCCTGTGGAGCAATACACACTTTACTTAAGAACTTACATCTACACAGAAACACACTGATAATACATTCCCAGCAGAAGGCTGTTGTATCATATCAGGGACAAAATAATTAACACAAGTCATTTCAGATGGAAACGAGATTGCAAACATGTATAGCAGATAGCATATATGTTTCAAAACACCAGCAAACCCATCACGTCGTTAGGACTGTTACCAAGAGGAAAATTTGACACAATGACTATAATGCTAGAAAACCCAAGGCTGATGTGGTTTCCCAAGTTTCAGAAAATATGGGTGAAACTGATTTCATCAGTAGAATCAGATATAGGTGAAACTGATTTCATTAGTAGAACTGGATAGTTCTAGAAAGAATGATTTTACAAGCAGATTTCATCAGCACACAGAAGCAAATCCTGCCTCTTTCACAGAAATAAAGGCAGTAGAACCAGTAGAGCACATCTGTGCAAGATGAGGCTGTATATATCACATCGTCTATGCCACGCTTTGCTGGTCAAGGTAGGATCTATGTTAGCCACTGGGTACACAAGAACTGATGAGGTGCCAAGTAGCCTGTGGGCACGGATTGCCGTCTCCCAGGTCTAGCCATCCAGAAGTCCTAATGCTTCTTGAATGTTACAAGTTCTGCAATAGCAGAGTAAGTTCCTGCTTATTCTGCTTGAAATTTCTGCCCAAATGGGTTTATTTGCATGCTACAAATAAGAATGTTTCATCCACCCCCGTATGTTTCTGGGTTATCATCACTTATATTACTACATGATATACTTGACCTGTTGATATAAAAACTAACTGGCATAAAATAAACACACTGCAAAATCTGCTTTCTTTATAATAAAGAGAAACTCCACCCTCACCCATTCCCAACTTGCATTTACAATTTTTTGGTTCTTTCCTTTGAGAACATAGGAGCTCCGGTACTCTCATGCCCCTTGTGAGTTCACCATCCAATTACCTATCATCACCCAGCAGTGATTCACACCCTGAAGTTAGATTTAGTAGTTTGAAAATTCACTTCCAGCAAAGTTCAAATGAAACAGGTCAAAGGGACACATCACTGGTAACTCTGAGAGCACAGATGTTTAACAGAGACAAGTTTAAATTTCATTCTGGCAATAGTTTAGCCTTTGAATTCACAAAGAGCTTAGCCTGTTTAGCAACAGAGTATCCACGACAAATTCATTTTCATCAGTTTGTTTGAGTCAGTAATACTTAAACCAAGAGCAGTGTTATTTTAAAACAACAAGAAATTACTTTATAAAAGTAATGTAGAAAATTAGTATCATAGTCTCTGTGGAATACATTATTGAGCAAATCAGGTAGGGATGGAAAAATGCAGTGATTTTTATCTTCAAAATGTTTAATATTAATACCCTTCCATACCTCTATGTTAGTACAAGAATTAAGTGCCTGCTTATGTTTCTCAGATTAAGAAATGAGGCAGAAACATGCCTCTATCAAGAGACTGATATGAAGTTGAAAATTAGAATGCAGAACAAAATATAAATGTTAGTCGCACTGAATATTTCTACTATGATAGTACCTTAAGTCCAAAGTGTTGAAGACACCCCTATAAAACTATAGAAATTACACTACCCTAACATAAAACCTTCTATGTCCTACTGGATCCTAACAGTGTAAACACATTATAATACCTACCATCTTCTTATCCGTTCCTTAATCTGTGGCTAAGGAACAGGTCTGGGGTTTGAGAGACCTACGTCTTATGCCAGAGGATCACACACAGTTCTTCAGTGATTATGCCAGGTCTCCTTGAACACAATTCCCACCCATCAATTGCAGTCCTCATTGAAATATTGCAGAGCTAAATCAATTATTGTTTATGAAGTGTATTGCGTTCCTATGTAGAAGTGTTATTAAGAGTTAAAGATGCAGCTTCAAGGACTGAGACCAGTTAATGAAACAGGAGAGGCTAAAAATGAGGGAAAAAAGTCTTCTTTCCAGAGGAAAACTTAGTCCACTATAACAGACTTTACAAATATTGACCTCTTCAATAAGCTCAAATAAAAAGCAAGGGATCCTTTTACACTTTTAAAAGTTCAATTTACTATAAGTTATTCTGCATGTTTAAAAGGTCTGGTTTGCATAACACAGTAAGTCTGCCATTACCTTTCTTTCTCCAATTAAAAACATATAATGTAATTTACATGAGACCAAAAAGAAGACAGCTTTGTTTGAAAGGACTTATTTCATACAAAATTACAAAGAATCTTCTTATACATTGTGGGAGAAGTAGAGGACTTACAGCTTGCTATAGAGAAATTACTTTTGAATGGTTTTAATTTTGTTTTTAAACTCCATTACATGAAAAATTACTATGGTTTCCAGTGCAAATTGCACATGTGTAAGAATGTAAAATCAGCTTCTCAACCTACTCCTTTTTTTTTTTTAAACATGTTTCTTTTCTGAGGGCACAGAAAGGAAAATATTAAGTGTATTTACTAAACAGATCCAGGTTTGGATGATCATTCTTTCTATTTTGTCATGAACATACAGGAAAACATATTAGTGTGATTCACTTTCCAAAAAATTTTGGGAGAGGATGAAGGGCAGGATAAAACTTCTTTATCTAGCAACATCACCTATGGAAAGGGTACCATAATATGTAAATACAGCTGCAGGTATCCACCTAATGATGAGCATTCATCATTAACTCAAGTTTGAATTAAAGCAATTAGAGTAGTAATTTGGAAGGTAAGACATGTTCTTAGAAAATAAAAGTCAAATTCTAAATCACTGAATAGTGGAGGAATACTAATAGAAGAAACAGCAGTGTTGTATCACTCTAAAATCTGGAAATTGGAACATCTTCCTCATACGCTTGTATTCAGGTATCTACTCTGGCCTACATGATGCCTAACAAGTTGTAGGGAATAAACATATCTTACATCTTATCTTGTGAACGGCACCTAAGTTCCTCTGTGATTTCAGGCAAAAATTTGAAACATCTGTTTGACAAAACCAAAGTAGTTTCAATATTTCTTATTTGTCTTTGATTGTACTCCAAAACTCTCGTCCAATAACTCAAAAATATTTTCTGTCAACCTGGAAGAGCATTATTTGGCTTAGGGGATGAAAGGAAGGGGAGGGGGAAAAGGCAGGTTTGGCAGGTAAGATTTGGTCGGTTGCTGGATAGGATATACTGTGAATATAAATATATAGCCAGTAGCAAATAAGCTAATTGATGACTTATGTAGCCTCAGAAGAAAGTGACCAGGCACAAAACTAGAGCCTTCATACGATATCTCAGTCTTCGGATCTTTGTCATAGGGTGCAGTGAGGTTCCAGGAAGAAATTCTATGGGCTGGACAGAAGGCTATTAGATTTGGTGCTTTTGAAGATGCAGGCTTTCTGCTTTCACATGTAGCTTTTCGACAGATTATTTCATTCTGCTATTAATCGCGGTAAACATAATATACCTTTTCAGTTTTTGCATTGAAATGGCATCAGGTTTGCTGCAAGTATTACAAATTCTGTGTTAGTAAGAAGAGGTGGAAGTTAGATATTTTCCTGAGTTTCACCCTTTTTGCAGGTTAACTATGCAAGATGAAACACAGAGGCCTCATGGTAGTAGTTAATTTCTGATCAGTACTAATTTAACATGTATCTTATTTCACAGGGCATTAATGTAAACCTGAGGGTGCAATTATACCCTTTAAAATATTTTTCTTAAAACTAGATACTATTAAAACAAAGGAATATTAAACATCAAAATTAGATTAAACTGAACTGTTAAAGAGTATTAAGAAAAAATACCAGAAAGCCAACAGAGTCCTGATCCAGGCAAAACGAAGTTCTATGGCTGCCAACCAATAAAAACGCCTTGGACTGTATATTTTTTTATGAGTATTCTGTATTCAGAAGAATAATTCTGCTTCTTCTCTGCAGCCCAGATACTAATTGCAGCACGTTACCACTTTTCTCAACAGGAACATTATGATGCCTTCAATACGAAAATCAAACTCTTAGAAGTTTCACATTTCATTGTCTCTTTGTAGTGTGGTTTCAAATCCCATCGCATGAAAGTCAAAACTATAAATATTAAAATGGAGCAATAAAATATTTTCATATCTTCCATTACAGTCCTGGGAGGCAATGAAAGTGCTGAACTTTACTGGTGTCAAGGAAAATTTACGCCATACAGCACCTTACAAGACCTGCTCTCTGTTTTCTGTACACATGGTAGTTAACTATACCATATCTAGTAGGCAATGGAAATTAGCTAAAGATATCACACTATCATTAAATACATACACTGATACACAAGAAGAAAAACAGTGAAATCAACAACTCTAAAAAAAAACCAAGAAGAAAAACAGTGAAATCAACAACTCAAAAAAACTAGTAGTCATGTGAATAAATTATCTACTCATTGACCTAGTTACAATCTTGTTGGGAAATTCACTCATATCCAAAGGGAAAAACACAAAAATCAGGACCTTGGAAATATACTCAGAACATTTTTCAGTTCCATGGCATCTTTCATCTTGTGATTTCTTACTAACATTAATCCTATATGTGAATGCTGTCATTCTCTTTTATATGGAAAAAATAGATACAGGCACACTAAGAATAGTAAATACAGCTGCAGGTATCCAGGCTGTGATCGAACTCTTTCAAGCAGGAATAAAGAAAGTATTGTTTTCTCAGTTAAAATGTGCTAGGGACTTATTCTTTGAAGTTACTACCACTACCTCAGAGGATCATTTCCCCCTTTTCTGAGGGATTAGAAGCCAGGTTATACAGATTCCTACAGAGGTATCACAGAAAACTGGAAAAAAAGAATGTAAAGTCCTTACGTTTTCTTTTTCAAAACAGAAAAAGGATCTTCTAGTTCTCCTAAAACAACAGATTTGGCTGAGGATGATGCAAGAACATATTACAGAGACTAGATGAATTACAGTGATATTTACACCATATCTTAATCAGAGAACTGTCCGTTCTTCATGAAGATATTTCATTTCCTCAGAAAAATAAAATCAGAATAAAGCCCATAGATTCAGAAAACTTTTTAATATAATGGGATTCTAGCAGTCTAGAAGGATTAAACTGTGATTACTTATGTGATAACTTGTAGGGGGACGATCCCTCTAACATGGTGAACGGCAAAGTAGACAGAAAGGAGGAACCTAACATGTCTAACCTAACACGTCAAAATAAAACACACAATAAGAAACAGAAAATAAGAAAGATTGTATCTATTGGACAATAACTCTAGGTCACTTCTGTTAACATACATTAACTAAAAGTTTGACAAAGTGTAAATAATGTGTGGTAAAACTACAGTGACAAAATTGAACTTTTTAACTGTAAACTGCATTTCTTTCCATTTTGTTGTGCTTTTATAACTTTGCCTCTCCCCAAAAGATTGAATTGAGTACTATATTTCTGATTTTTGCAAAGAGATAAAGAAGAATGATTTTAAATATAAACCTCTGGATATAATATTTAATAATGCTGGCACTTCTACAAAATAACATCACTAGTTGAAAGCATTGATCAAAATGTAACTTGATTTTTCACAGAGATATTTACTAAAGAGAGAATTTGCTTAAAATGGGCCACAGTTTGGAAACCTGTAGCTTGTATCAAAAAATAATATAAGCCAGTCTGGAATCATTTAAAACTCCACTGTTGAAACATCTTTTGTAGGTAAGAAACAGCAAGAAGAAAGTTTAAGAAGAATACCAAAGTGTTAGAGGACAGTTTATTTAAGTTTAATCTATCATATAACAGACTCAAATTCAGACGTTAATGTAATAGATTAGAAAGAAAGTGGGCTGATTAGATAAACAGATCAGTAGATCATTTAGACTCAGAATGAGATGAAGTCTCTTCAATTTATGTTACTAAGAGAGTTATTTATCTTGGCAAAAGGCTGACAAAAGTTTCTGTAACAGCAATATAGATAAGCCGACATAGCTCCAGTTTCAAGAGGAAAAATAAGAGCAAATCTTGAATCTGCTCAATTGAAAGCAAAATTATTACTAAATGGCACCAGAACTTCACACCAAGGCCATAAAATGAGAAGAAATGTCATCATCCAGAGCAGACCTATTCTGGCACAGGACTCCTTCCTCCTAGTTAAAGCCAAAGCACTCAGAGCTGAGTAGGAGCTAAAAACATTGGAGATGAGAGCTTCAATATCACTTGAGGATTTGTTTTTCATTTTCAGCTACAAGGCAGCCCCTGGAATCCACAGCCCTTTGCCAGAAGCCCAGGTTACTAACATAATGCTGGGGAGGAGTCAGAGGTCTGACAACACCACGGGGCAATGTTCTGGGTCAAACTACTGTCTTCAAACTTAACAAGACGTAAAGGAAAACAGCGTGTTTTAAATCCCATCACTCCTTCAGATTGGAAGAAGGTAGAAGAGAATTACTCTGAAAGAAATCTCCTTGTGATAGTATTTGTGTGGGAAAGTAGTAATTGCCATGAGTCAAGGGCTGAGCAAATGGTGCATTTACATTAATTCAGGCTCTGAAGTAGAAAATACCATGTGGGAAATGTGGTCAGGCTGAAACCAAGTCAATATTTTTTTAAGTTCATTTTTAAAAAATTAAAAAATAGAACTAATCTTCCATGAATTCAATATTATGTACAGACTTTTGAATCCCAATTTTCTTTGCTATAATTTGTGTTCATTTTAAATGAAAAATGTGATTTTGAAACAAATATTTGAAAGGCTAAATCAAAAAAGGCAGAATAAAACACAAAGGCTTTACTGAAATTGCACGTCTTTGCGAGGTAGTGTTTTAATATCCTTATACATTAGCCATGCTCTTTAACTGAGGGCTCATTGACCTAAATTCACATATATTCTTGCATCTTCGAAGACCACCTCTCTTTTGCACGAGTGCTCCAGATACATCAGATCAGTCCAAACAGCACTAAATAGTGACATTTAGGCAACTAAACTGAGCCCAAGGAGTCCTGTAGGCACAAAATAAGCATTTCAGTAGCCAGTCAGCTGAAAAGCTTCCTGGATACTACAGCTAACACGATGGTAGAAATAAGACACAAAAAGAAGGAATTTAGCTAGAAATTGAGAAAGATTTTACTGGAAACCCCATCCTGATCTGTCAGTTTAAGAGTGGCAGCTTTTGATTAGAGATAAGGTGGGGTGGAAATCATAACTTCACTGAGGTCAATAGTAAAACTCTTTTGACTATGAGGCCAGAATGATACCTACATCCTTTAGCACAGACCTCATTACACATGCTTTCCTATGACACTATAATTTCAATATAATAGCACTTTGGAGGCATTTTTCACAATGTATGGCAGAATACAAACTATAAATTAATGTAATCCAAGCCTTCACTGCCTACAGTAAATGACTCAAGTTCTTCCCAAAGCAGAGTTTTTATCCTGAAAACAAACATTAACTTCTGACCTTTATAATTAATTAGCCTTTAAAACTCTGGTAGTACAAGGCGTCCTTAAGAAAATACATTTCTTTCATCTCTGTGTGGTGGTGTTACATAGCTTTTCCTGAACAAATTGGCAACTCCTGACTCACTCGTATTTATGAGAAAGACTCTGAGTAGGCAACTTCTAGCACTGGTTCTCAGCATTATATTTCCTTCTCTACTGAAAATAAGGAAGTATATTACGTAAGAAAACAACAAAAGATGAATAACTTACTGCCCTTTTGGGTAGTCTGGGATATTTACAAATCTACATCCTTGCTGACACAGTAAAAATACAAACTAGTAATCCTGAGAGACTTACTGTCCCCAGGGCAGCACTGCTTTTAATTTTATTATTGTTATTTATCTAGTCATGGGAGAATTGCAAACTGGAAGAGCTTGCTTCAGTTAATCCATCTTCCATCCATACGGGAGCAGATAACATGTACTTCTGAAACATTTGCTTCACTTTTCAGAGGCCTGTCAACTGTTGTGTGTGCAACGGTGCTACTGAAAAGATTCAGACGTCATTTTGTTTCCTGTGACTCCTTCCATTTATTAGGAGGAATATTCCTCCTGTTTCTGTGCTGAAGGAGCACTTTCATTCCCAGCCAGAGAAGAGCTCTGAGTAGTGCTCAGCACCTCCTCTGGCTGCAGGGTCCTCACAGCAGAGGGTTTCCTCCTCCTACCAGAGCTGCCGTGTCGCAACAGTGGTTCGTATTTTGCAAACAGACAGGAAGTGCGTAATCATAGCAGAATCTGAGGTTTTCTTTAAAATAAAACAAAGCAAAAATAACCACACCCCCAACCCTCACCAATCCTAGACCTCATAGTTAAAGAGAAAAATCTAGAAACCATGAAACCTAACAAAAATAGGAGACAGTAAAGAGGCTATAATATTTCTAAAGCAAAGCAAATCTGATTTTTAAGCAAGTCAGATCACTCTGGAAGGGCTGTAACACATTGGGTTTACCTGCTTGGGTTAACAATGCAGTCTTCGTCAATATTAAGCAGAACATTGTCACCAACCCTTCTGCATGAAAATCTGCAAAATCAAAATCCAACTTCCCTGTACAATGACAGAAAGACACAAACACCACTGACGGTTCAAAACCCTGTCTTTCTGACCACTTCCACCACTATTCTCAAACCATGTCTCTATATCTGACTTTGTTCATCTAAGTAATGGTTATAACGTGTGTATGAGATGAAAAGGTCAGTGTGAGTCACGCATGTTTTAAAGTATTGTTAGAGTTTTATACAAAAAATGTTGTACAAGTGTTTGCCTTATTGTACGTATTTTAGAAAGCCTGCAAAGAGCAAAAAGCTGTCATAATGCTAGCAACAATAATTTCAGTTTTGTTCATTTCAGTGATAACAGTTTTCATCTGAAGGACTGAATCTTCAGTATGTGCTTGCTTTTATAGACTTTAGATTAGAGTTTCATTTTTAACTTCACATCTGTGGATTGCACAAAACACTCATTAACTTACTCCTTTACTAAAATAAAATTATAGAGAATCCGGATTAGAAGAACACAGGCCCTTTCCCTTTAGAATTGGCAGTTTCCAATTATTTTTGAGCAAAACAAAATGCAGAGCAAAATGCTTTCCCAAACAACTGAATTTCACTGACTGGCTCCATACCAATGAAATCATAATGACCTTTTCTATTTGATAGGCAGTAATAACCTAGAACTACCTGAAATAAGGAGAATTGCTTATTATTCTTATCACATCACAGACATGACGCTAATGTTTGTTGCTTGTGTTCCAAACGTACACAAAGCAAATGCACAGCTTTTGCAACCAGCAGCACAGCTCACTCCTATCCTACTGTCTCAGAAGTGACCAAGAAATTTTCCATGCTATTATTAAGCACAATGATTTTACTAAATCTGAATTTGCTGTTATGAAGAATTAGTGATAAGCCAAAACTTCAAATTCTGATAATGTTTTTAATTTCCTTCAAAGTTTAAAGTATTCAGACCGCTAAGGACACAATGTCTATTCACAACCTTGGCTTTAGAGGAATATTTCTACCTTTAATATTAGAAATTTATTCCTATCTGAATAAGAAGATCTTCTGACCTTTCAGAGACATCTCTGACAACACATGTATTTTAATACTTACTGTGTGGACTTCAAACAAGAGCTGATCCAGTCAGTGAAAAAAAAAGCAAAACCCACCCCAAAAAACCAAAATTGCTAGTTATACCACTGGTAAATGAACTGGGGTCCCATTTGACTGTGCTATATAGGCTCTGTTCAAAATCTTCAGTCAGCAAATTTCTCATTAATAAAGGTACAATCTAAAAATAACAGATGGTACACTTGAGAAATTTTATGCTCCAAAATTAAACCATACTCACAGTAATACCCACTAAGATGTATTCAAACATATCCTGTAACCCATTTTTTATTGATACATTTAGAAGTAAAATCAAATATTTTCTTTATATTTCTCATGTTTATGCAGCTACAGTACTTTTGATGTCCAACTTACTGGAAAAAGTGAACACTGCCAGAATAAAAAATCAACAAAAACCTTATATGATTTTGAAAACCCAGGATAGAAATATCACTTCTGAGCTTTTCTTGTCCAAATAGATTGACTATTAACATCTAACAACGTTAAAAACATGTTAATATCTTTGGCTTTTAATTTCCTTCCATTTACTTTAACTCCTTCTTTCTAAAGTTGTTTCTATTCACCCTTTATACTAATGAGATTTGGATCTCATATTTATTGTTCTGGAATAAACAGTGAACCCGCATAGTTCCTTATTTATAGCTCAGGCACAATCAGTATATGATCAAGGTGTCTGGCCCTGTAAAATGGTTTCTATATAGTACCTATTATTTTTTCGTAAGAAAAAATCCAAGTTATCCATAAGTTTTCTTATCTTCATAGTGAATGAATATGAGAGAAGTCTTGGAAAGAATCAGATGATAAAATATTAGGAATTAATGAAATACATGTAGAACTACTTCCATAGAAAGGGTTAGAAACAGCCATTATGACACATCTGACAACTTCTAAATATTATATTTCACAATGCTTCATTTTAGTATAACTACCACGTAAAATGGGTAGAAGATTTTAGGGTCAGACCTTGTTATATAGACTATCAAGTCAAAAATATGTTGAGCAATCTTACCACAAAAATGTAAAGTGGAGAAGATTAACTTGTGAAATGATGACAATGAATAAATTGCCAAAATATGCAGAGTATAACAGATCAGTTTAGTTAATGCACATACAGTAGCTCCAAAGATGCTTGCAATCATTTCATTTATTCATTTATTATAACCTTTGAAAATATTACATTTTCCCCTCAGTTTATTTTCGCTGCTTTAATTTATGCCGCTTTATTATTGCTACGAAATATCACAACTCACTCATTTTCAGAGGATTAGGATGATGATGAAAACTTATGATGAGCTTGATGATAAGTTCTATAATATCATAGACTAGACTATCATAGAATAGAATATTATCTTTTCTGCTGTGTCATTCTTCATGCAGCTGTACCAATCTTACTTTCCTTATCTGCCACCTAGCCATATCTACAAATACCCTTATGTTTGACCACTCCTTTTACTTCTTAAGGTCTCCAGTGTTGTTCTGCTTTTCTGGTGTTCAGAACCAAATGTAGATATTATCACATCTGATTATACAGGAATGGATATCACCTCATTGTCACAACCAAACAAATCCTGTCTTTTCTTATCACAGCTCAAAGTTCAGGTCTTGGACGCTAAGCTCTATGCTGTATCATAATTTTTTCTTTCACTAGAAATACCTTTGTTGACTTGCATTTTCCCAGATTAGCTCCACCACTTCTATACTACCAACAAATTGTTAAATTTCCTAGATCTCATTGTATAACTCCCTAGTGCTCCAGGTTGTTTGCCAGTAAAAGCATCTAATTTTCTTACTGCTTCAGTAAGAAAACTACTGCCCAGAACATTTCTAATTTCACTGACTGCACAGTAATAAATAAACTTTCATCAACATTGTAGATTTATAGGTTGCGTCAGCTTGTAGATAGCACCAATAAACATCAACCACATGAGATTTCTAGTTTGTAAATCATTTCTCTCTCTCTTGTTTCTGCTTTTTGTAATACTTGGAGAAGTATGTGGTGGTGTCCTGTACTGTTAACACACTGACAATCAGCAGTGCAATTACAAGTCTTACACTCAAATTAGCACAATGAAAACATCTAGATTGTAAAATATGTGGTCTTGCTGTCCAGCTCACTGGCTCCCACTGCAACTAATTTCCCCCCCCCCGGAAATGGGGGGAAGTGTGTGGGGCTGGGGGAAGGGGTTGGAAAAGTCAGTGCTAAATGAACAAATGATTTCAAATAATACCAAAAAATTCATCTAAAAAAGACAACAGAAAACACACAAACCCCAAAGCTTTTTTTCTGCTACCTGTCTGAATCCATTTTGAGTAAGCTGGAAGGAGCTAACTGGCTGGAGTTCAGCCACCGAGGGCCTGAGCCCCTGTAAAGCCTTTTCCCACCAACAAAGGTTTCTAAGGAGATGTTTGTTCCACTTTTGACAGTCATTCTATCTTAGCAGAAAACCCTAATAACCTCAAAAAGTTGTATTTAATCTGGATGAAGGCATATTTTAATGTGGGGGACATTTTCTTTTTAGCTGGCAGCCGTATAATTGTGTCTTGCTATGGAGATTTTTGTACGGTAAAGTTATTTCAATCACTTAAGAAACCTCAAGATTTATTTATTAAAGGGTATCTATCTTTCGTCTTCATTGAATTTCACTTTGCTTCAGTATGATAATTGGGTGTCAACTTTCCTGTTGTATTTTTTGGTTGAAATGCAGCTTGCCTCCTGGATTAGATAGCAGCTACTGATAGCAGAGCACCGTCTCCTGCTCCACTACTGAGGCACACTGATGGGAGAGATAAAGTACTGCACTGAGCCTAATCAAATAAACTCTGCAGTGACTACTACCTTGGCCCCCAGGAAATGGCAACGAGCCTGGCAGAGAGGTGGCTCGGAAAGGCTGTGACACCTCTATTGTGGAGAAGGATGCTCTCCACTGAGGGGACACTGCTGTGCAGCCCTGGGGTCTGGGGTGCATGGGGGGCCAACGAGACTGATTGCTCATAAAGGGTCTGTCTGGCCCCTGAATCTTCTGCTACCTTTTCTTCTGTTTTCTGCATTGATGCTTCTGTATCTGAGCAGGTAAAATGATCTTAAAACTATTTTCCCAGGGTTAGACTTTGATTGCCTGAAGAATAAAACTGAGCCTCTCTTTCTGTGTAGGTTAAATGTCTACAAACCACTAATACTAGTTCAGCAAGCAGTAGAAGTAACAAATTCAAACCTTGATCTTTTTCTTTACCTCTCCTCCCCTTCTCATTCCCCCCACTGCAAAAAAAAAAAATTCAGACGGTTCTGTTTCTACTTTCCAGATGTGAACAACTGGATTAAATTCTATGGAGAGCTTTTAAAAGATCATAACAAGTCAATGGGTCACGGTCTTCACAGCATAGAGGAAAAAAATGCTAAAGCCTCATTTCTGAGACCAAGCAACATGGCTGCAGCAGCTGCAAGGTCACAGAGATTGAAACAGAACCATGAAAAAGAAACCACAGCCACAAGAACAACAGCAGAAATGACTCGTAATTTTTTTCCATCATAGCGACTGGAGAACTGCATTCCTTTCTGTAAGCAAAGCTGGCTTGATTGCTATACCACCAAAATTGTTTCCCCGGTTTGGGAATGAAAAGGCTTTCCCATCTCTGTGAAAAGTTTTTGATATTTGAATCAAGATCATAGAGGAGATTCAACAGAGCAAATAATGCTTTCTGAAACTTGTGATGATTATTTATTGTGACAGTTATTCATTTTGAAAATAAAAGTGCCTTGGAAGAAAGAATAACATAGAGAACACTGGAGATGTTACCCAGAAATATCAAAACCTGTTTTCCCTCACCAGCTTGGACTCTTTCTGCCAGTTCTGTGAAAGGTAGCAAGATGAAAAGAGATGAGTCAAGCCTATACACGCAGCAGGAAAAGTCAGATCTTTCTCCCCCCACCTCTTTTCAAGAGGCTAAATAAAGCTAAGGCATGAGCAGCAGTCTTAACGTCCAGAGTAAAGCTGCATGACCACCACGAAAATCTTTGTGAAAAGGTATTTGAAGCAGAAGCATGAGCTCACTTAACATTTATGACCTTGGCTTTCTGTGAACAGTCTTAATAATAAAACTGCTGATTTTGCCAATACAGACACCTTTGAAAAATACTAGATCTCTTTACATGACTAGGTAAAAATAATGCTATGTATTTTAGGTAAACTATCATATATGATCAACTCTAAATGCAATTCTTTTCAAGTAAAAATTAGTTGATTTACTAAAATCTAAGTAGCAATGTGTTCAATTATTCTGCTTTTTATACAGTCTCTGGAACTTAAAAACAAGGAAGAAATTTCCTAAACTCTTTTATTGTACTGTACTGAATAGAGGTAAGAAATGCAGAAAGCATCATTAAGTAACTGGCTCTTTTTAAAATTATTTTGTACCTTAAGGAACTATTTTTAAATTCATATGAAAATATAAAGGTATACAAAGGTACCAGAAGTGGTATTTTCTAATAAGATACTAAATTTAATTGGAAGAACAAATCACACTGGCTTAGAGTAACATTTTGCTGTATATAAACATGCATTCAGTGCACAAAGAAACAAACATTTCTTGAATGTACAAGTATACTTGCTGTTTCTGCAGTGAAATTCTGTAATTACCTACACCTAATATGTTTATTGTTACTAGCGTTAAGACTTTAATTTAAAAAATTTACACTTCCCATCAATAATTAATCCTGTTTAGAGGAAGATATATATAATAGCAACACTATTTCATACTAAGCGCTTAAATTTTTAAGAAGGCTGCAGGAAGAAATATCTAAAACTATAATCACTTTAACTTATTCTTTCGATGAAGATTTTCCTTTAGAGGTTTGCTGCTTGGAGTGCCTTAGCACTTTGCCACCTCTGGCATGCCCATCCCACGAGTGCAGGGGTGGCTGTGATGGCTCCACACAAAGTCAGCTCTGGTGAGTGAGGTGAGAGACAGGAGCAGGCGGTGTGCGAGCAAGTAGAGCCTGACAGCAGCACAACCGTGCTGTGGGGAAAGGGCAAGGGAAAAGCCCATCCCATCACACTGAAGGACACGCTAGGCCAGCATGGTGCAAATGAGGGGAACTTCTGCGGAACCCAGAAGAACTGGGTGGATAAACTGAGTCAAAGTCCTTTGTAGGCTCTTTATCACTGCACGAGATTTTCTTTCTGCTTCTAGCTACTACATTTTATTAAATATCAACACGGAGGTGGAGAGCTGGCAAAACTCTGACTTAACTGACCCAGAGAGTGGTCATCAGGCATAAGTATCCATTTGAGGAAAGAGTTCTTCTCTGTTAAAGGTAGCAAATAGCAGCTTTACTGTGTAAATTTTGTCCTTGGTGATTGATTCTGCATTTAAAATGCTGACTTTCTTATTATTTCTCTAGGAGACAGAAATCGTCTACTGAGCTTTTAAATTTTTAAATCATAATTTGAGTTTTAAAATAGTTAGCCACACCTCAGGCCAGATCTGTACATGGGTCACAATTCACTGCCGGCAGCCAGACACACTAGTATGTTATGCTTCTGTCATGATCTAAGGAGTCATTATCACATTTTAAAAATTGCATTTCTAAAATACAGCATACCTAGTCATTCTCCTGTATGCTTAACCCCATTAAAATGCTCACTGCTCAGAAATCTGTGATCATGTAGAACTGGCAACAGCTGGTTTACAGAAGACCAATAGCAATGCTACTAAATTAAGATGATTCACTGTCCACCACGGTTTTATTTTCAGAAGTGTTTGATTCTTGATTCACCAACTTGTTCTTACTATGCATCATTCATGCTTAAATACTGAGATGTTCAAAGTTCTCCAGGATACAAGATCAGGAAAAGTGGCATGTGGCAATATGATATGCTTGCTGAGCCTCAAGCAAGTGATGGAAATGAAGCAATGCCTAAGATTTATTCACACCTTCATGGCAACAAACGAAAATTGCATGTATTAGCTGGCAGGTAATTTAAGTGGAGACAGATAGCTATGGGGCAAACTGGAGCATCCTACTGCAAAGGGTCGCATACAGCTCTTCTGGCATAAGAGTTTAGTCTTTAATCTTCTCTGGCTAAATCTGGCTTATTTTTTAAAAACTCAGCTAAGCCATATGATAATGAGATACAAAAGAAACCCCTTTTTAATTGTAAGAGTTGTACAGTGTTACACTTTTTGGATTTACTACTCAAAATAAGAACGAAACCTGAGTATGATCCAACGGTGTCATTGCAAGAGCAACAATTTCAGTGCTTAGCCCATTGTTCGCTGAAACCGGACAAAAAAGACACTTGATAATTCTTTAATTCTTAATGGAAATTGAACTGAGATTTAGGGAAATATATCCCCCATGCAGAGTCCCAAATAATATCAAGAGCATGAGAAAAAAGAATACTTTACTGTCAGAAAGCTTGCTTGTGACAAACAATCACTACTCAGAGAACATTGTCGGCCAGTCTTCCATCATCACCTTTGTCATCCTTGAACTTTAGCAAGGTGTATTCTGAGAAGGATACAACCACGCAGAAAATGATACTGGCCTGCCATTGTGATTTACTTTCTAAATTTGTGAATTATCTTCCAAACACTATTTTTCAGGAGTGCTTTTACAACTAATATGTCACTTGGGATTGAATTCAGGTGTAGCGCTAGCAAGCAAATACCACAGGCACTGGTTCGAGCATAAGTTTAGGATCAAATTTCAAGTTGATGTGGATGCTAATCTTTAAATCAACCTCATGCAAAGCCACAGGGAGAGCAGGAAAAGGTTTATTAGTTCACTGCAAGAAATCAGTATTACTCTGGCCTTGTTTCCATATTAATACCTTGTTTCACTAACTGGCATGCTCTTGAATCACATGCTAAAAAGCTTTTCTTTACATTTATGCTTTTCCCTTTTTGCATTATCTTTTCACCTGCTTTCTGCATATGACAGTAGTAGAGTTAAGTAAAAATGTTTTTTATTAAGAGAATGGAAAAATGTCATATGGGATTGTGAACATTTGTGGTTAGGCTCTGGAAGATGTTTTAAGATCTTAGACCAAAGAACTTATAACAAGGTCATTAAAGGAACTAACCATTTTAAATCAACTTGCTTCCATAGGTTTGATGCAGGAAAACTTTATGATAATGTTAGAAAGTTAACCTTTCTTGGCTCTCTTCATCTTCAGCAGAAAGTTCTGACTACAGATCAATGAAGACCAAACTTAGATTAAGCTGACCAGCAGCAAGGTATAGTTTGAACCAGTGGCACGAAGAGAGGCTACTCTTATTTGCAGCTCTATGAGGAATCAACTGGAATCTTTCCTTTGACTCTTGATTGCTCTGACAGTTAAAGGCTACTTATCACTTTCTTGACAAAACTCTTCAAGACTAGCAATACATTAAACCTTTAGCAAGTGCTTAGCATGCAGAAATTCACCCGCTGAAATAATATTGAGAAAATATTTGGTGACCCTATAATTTTCTTTCCTATGTAAATAATTATTTTTACAGACTTTCTTACAACTCAAAACATACATATCAGTGTCTTGAGGTACTGCAGGCTGAATTAGAGTTCTGTAACTAACAGTGTTGCTATTCAGTGCTTAAGCTGAAGTCGTGGTTCATCAAAGCCTGACTTCTAATGACAAGATCCTCAAGTTGAGTACAGACGAGCTGATAAGAATCAAACTTCAGATTTATTTCAAAAGCATCAATCTCAGATTTGTCTTTCTTCATAAGGTGACACACCAGTTTGTTATAGGGGAGAAGAGACTTGATTGTACACATCTTAAACAAAAACCTTCTTTCCTGAAACAAAATGGTGTCTAATAGCTACTGTTAAAGGCAAGAACATGCCTTAAAGCAATGTCAAAAATGTCAGAAAAAATTTGAGCTTCCTCTAGAGTTAATTTGCTTTAAAAAAAAAAAATTGCTGTCATGGTTGCCTTGGATTTAGAGTTATACACTAACAACATAACTACCACCACTAGAAGCATGAATGTCAAGTGGAATGACAAGATCCTTTAATAACAGTATTTTGGAAAGTCCTTTTCTTCAGGCAGTTATTCTGCTCACTGTTAGCGTTCCAGCAAAAGCAAAGTGTCCTTCTTCCTTTAACCTTGGGCGGTCAGCTATTTTCCCGGTACTCAGTAGACAGCTGGATTGCAGTGCTGAAGAAAGAGAAGGAAAGGATCCACTGGCAACAGCTGTAATTTATCAAAACAGTGAGAAGATCTCCCCTTGGATGAAATGGAAGGTAGCCATCAGCACCAAGCTAAACAATAAACTATCAGCTAGATCTGCAACTTCTCTTTAGCACCAAGTACAGAGGAGATGGGTTGTACTTCATATCAACAGTTAAGAAGAAGAAAAGAAGAAGGAAAAATGGCAAGCATATGTCTTAGCAAACACAATATGATTGCAGTCCTACGAAGTACCTGGGTGGAAAGCTGAAACTGAGAGAATTTCATATGAGTAGAAAATTCAGACTGCTTCTGTTCAAATTTTCCAGCTCTTGTATTCCAGCTCTCCAGTTATATTTCCTTTTCTTTTCCTTACTTTTCATTTACTGCCATTTTTTTTGGTTGCTAGAAAAAGTAGTTTCTTTTTTTTTTAAACAAAACAATAAGAAAAAATGTTGTGCAAAAATTTTCCCAAGTATTTCAACAAATTATACAGAGCTTTAGTCATTTATAGGCTGATAGTCAAGTAGGTATAGCTAGTCTTCCCTCAGATGTCATCCTTTCATTTTCATGCATCCTTGCTAGAAACTACCAACCCAAGTAAATAATAAATGAATGCATTTGCCATCAGGAAGAATAAATGGAATTATCTTGAACTATGGAAACTGCAGAATGGATAAGTAAAAAGCAACACTATGTAAATATTTTGTGTCCTTAATTTTATCATCTATAATAAGATGCTAAGCTTTGGAAGCTTTAAAAAAAAGGAAGGAATGAGAAGTGTTGTGGGAAATATATTTTGCTATTGAGAAGCAGCTAGCTTACTGAAGTAAATTCATGTTCTTCAGAAGAAAGTATACAGATACTCTTGCTAGATCCAAACTTGAAAATCTCAAATATGATAATTTTAAACTTGATTCATTACAGAGTTAGAATCTTCTGTTCTTTGGACCTCTATGCATCTCAGCTAGCAATCTTCTGCCCCTAACACTTGGATAATTACATCTTGCTCATTAGAGGAGCCACCCTTTCTGCATGTGAAGAGGACCAGGCACCTTGGGAAACCTGCTCTGTGTTTGCAGTTTTTAGGGTCACTGCTCTACAAACAATAAACTCCAACTGCAACACAGACACAGAACCAGAGTTCTAGACCAATGTGTTGATTCTATTTATGTGATAATAATATATAACCATAGCAATGGGAATCAGAGAAAAATACCTCTACATTTTCCATGTCTCTCTTCTTCTTCTACCATTAATATCAGCCAGCCCGGTCATTCATTCCTCATTCAGTATTACTTCCAGAGTGGGGTTTCATAGGCAAGAAGGACTTTTTTTTTTTTTTTTAGCTAGATATGTGCCAAATCAATCAAAAACTCTCAAGACTGTAGAGAGCTCCTTTTACCAAAATACAAAAAAGTCAAGGTTTTCATATTTGACATTAGGAAAGTTATTAAACTTTCTCTTGGTCTGAGGTCTTAGGTGTTCCAGTTACTTGCAATGTAGGAGGATGACATATACTAGTATATAATATCATATAGGATAATAACTTTGAAATAAAATCAGCCGATATAAGATATTCAGCATTTGTGGCAGTTTGTGCAACAAACCAGAATTTCCTAAAAAGAAGACAAATGCATCTGGGATTTGCTACAGCTGGACAATCTGATGGGGCTTCTTTTACGATGACCATATGAGAAACTTGTTTCGTGTGGCAATAAATCCAGGAATTGGTGGAGAACATTACCACCATGACATCAGGAAGCATGTCATATCACAGCCATCAATAACAGGCCCAGAAGCTGGAGTGGATGAATTTGCCGTTACAGTTCACATTTCTTTTACTAAAAAAAAAAATTAAAATAAAATAAAAAGAAGGATATTCATCCCAGACAAGGGAAAAGGGAAGGAATAACGTCTTCATCTCCCAGGCTATATCCCAATTTCACTGTAAAGTTCATGCAGTTTCCCATCCATTCTTGGTACTAAAACACCACCAATGCTCTTTATTTCTCCCACTCTATCTTTTTCTCATTGCCCTTTTAACCTTGCTAATAGGGTGTAATTACCCAGGTGAATTCTAATCTTGTAAAACATAGCCATGGTCTTGTTGCAAACCAAAAGCAATGCTAGATAAGTGGAAATGAAACATTTGCCACCCACTAACTGATAAAGAATAATAGCTTTTTGCTTATGGCAGTCAATCACTGGTTTACAACCCCCCTAAACAATCTTGTTAGGGGATTTTTGTTGGGTTTGGGTTTTTTTTTTTTAATTTCCTGCTATTCTTTTGCTCTCCCAATCTGTATACCTAGCTCTTAAGAACAAATGGTAAAATCTGAGAGCAAAGAGCTTCATGTAGAATGTCTTTTCTATGCCTATCCTTCCTGCCAAGAGCATTGAAAAACACAAAACAGAACACCTACAAAAATCTTTTTCTTATTTAAAAAAATATATGGAGTTATGTTAGCTGAAAATTGGCCAGAATAAATACTTGATCCTGTGACTGTTTATGTTTCATGTTCATAACATGCAAACTAAATAAAAATTTGAAAATAATTCTTTCTTTGATAACATACAAATAATAAAACTGAGCTCCTATTAAAAAATTACCATACATGTGACTGTTTATGTTTTCTGTTCATAACATGCATAATAAATAAAAATTTGAAAATAATCCTTTCGTTAACATACAAATAATAAAACTGAGCTCCTATTAAAAAATTACCATACATTTTGGTGGGAAAGTTTCTGATATTACCATACATTTTGGTGGGAAAAGTTTCTGATTCTTAACAAGGAACAATTCATTTTTATATTTTTATATAACTATCTGGTAAGTTTCACTCTGAAAGATGTTCCAAAAAGTTAGACTTAAGGAATTTCCATCATCCTCCGGTGCAGGCAGTATTATCAGCAAAAGCTGCAGGGGAATACCATTATGCACATTCAGATGGACTCACTACACAATCAGAAAAACTACAAAAAGAGTAGGAGAAATCCCTGCATGTTTAAAGATTCACACACACACTTAAAATCACTTATCAATACTGTTGTTTTTCAGCTATTTTCTAACTTTAGGATGCTGAGTTTGGGGGAAACATTCATTTTGGGAATAGGATAGTGTCACCCTCATATGAGATCTACAGTATCTCTGCCAGCCCCCAGACTTTTCAATGCAATTCTGTAGCTTGGCGTCACAATACCAGCGTTTGACTTCACATGGGATCTCAAAAAGTGTGTTCTAAGTACAGCATGTATCTCAACTTTTTATAGGTAAAAGTTTAAAGATGTTATAAACAAGCAATTTCCAATTGTTTATAGCCTGCAGTCTTATGAATTTAATAATTTTTTTAAAACCATTTATGGTCATCAGTAGACACAACCTCTTGATTTTTGACTGCTGTACAGATAGTTTCCTCCTAAATGGGAGAGGTCAGGCTGTCCTCAACTACAACGGCTACAGTTACCCAACAGACTTCTCAACTTCTCATCTGGAAAACGGGCTGCCTTCACTTCTGGTAGACCTTAAAGCAGTGTCACCCTCAGGCCTTATTCTGAGGTATGAAGCACTGTCAGAAGTACCATCTTAAGCACTACCCCATGACAGCCCTGGCCCTTTTCATTTATTTCCACTGCTGTACAGTGGTTAACTGCAACTCAGTTGTGCCAACAAGCCAGGTCTGGGGCTGCAGTATGAACCAGATGAGTAACCTGAAAACAGAATTTATTAAATAATGCCTATTAAATCCTGTTTATGCTTTTTCACCCTGAGGTGTTTTGCTGCACAACTCTGCAAACAGCTGTGCTGGCACTGCTGAAGAGGTAGCAATGTAGTGAGGGCTGGGGATAGTGATGAGGTAACAGATATTGCCTAAGCTAGTATTGCATCTAATACTTCTGATCAACAAAAGTGTGTGATGACCTCTCTGGAGAAGTAAGTGGATAGATAAGTACTGGAAGGGCAGAAGATGAAGTCAAATCTTTGAGGAGGAGGATATAAAGGCAAGGACATTTGCAAAAAAAAAAAGATAGGAGGGGAGAAAGAAAAGAGAGACACAAGATTAAATCCTTTCTCCTTTTAAGAGCACATCCCTTAGTACACGTATGTGTCATCCTAATACATAAGAAGTCATAATAGCATCAATAGATTTACAGAATTAAAGTGAGAAACATGCTTAAGAACCCTCTTGAAATAAAGTCATAGTTAGCACCTATGTTTAGAAAATGCAACATAATGTTTTTACTCCTTTTTTTTCCTAGACTACTTTCTAAGTAAATTACACAGGCATTTTACATTAAATGCGTTTATTTCTTAAAGAATCAATTCTTGAAGCTACAATATAAAAATCACAGTTCTTGCTTTGAGGAGTACTTTTCTTAGAAAAAGCAGGAGACACAAAGCATGCACCAGTTTTTCTGTAATAAAGGTAGATTCCTCCATTAGCCTTTTCTCTGTGCTGTAATGTATTATTAAACAGTTAAAAGTATTGCTGATGGAATGTACTACAATAATAGCATAGCTGGAAAAGAGTTCTACTTCTTTGTCAGGATAATTTATTCCATGTTGGGCCAACCGAAAAGCTTTTCAAAGACTGTCAGCACCATTAGCTCTTTTCTGTTGAGGCAAAAGCAAGAGTATTGGATGTGTATTGATTTGATGTTATTCTGAGACTGCAAAAGATTTGGAAGCTGGAGAAAATTAGATACATGGGTGTATCAGGAAAAAACCCAACAAACAATACAGAAAACTTATCCAGGCTCTGAAAGCAATTTGATCTGGGATTTCTTATCAGCACTTTGATTTCATTCTTTTTACTATTTATATATCTGGATGAAAAGTCCATTGATGCTCAAAAAAAACCCCACACCCAAATGAATGAGAGCCTAATATCATTTATATTTTATTCATATTTATTTGATATGTGGTCTCTTGTATATTTATAGGTCTTAGGTTTACATCACAGAGGTAATCAGTGTTACAATTTACTTGCAAAGCATATTCTCGAAGGCTTTCTCCAATATAGATTTTGGCTGTGGTTGCCTCATACGCATTATCATCCTGAAGTGTTTAATTACTAATGTCTAGGCTCAGTCAACAGCCTGTTGTGGGGTGCATACGTTAATTTCATCTAGATGTATATATGAAGTATTTTTGACAGCCTATAGGTGACCAATTACAAGTCTCAGAGGATGGAGACCTTTTGCACTGAAACATACACACTTTATAAAGAAATTACACTGTTGAATAGTAATACCTTGAGGAGTTTACTCTTAACCTGAAATACTTTGTGGATCTATTTTATAACACATCCACACAAAGAGTTGTAACCATAACCGAGATGACAGTAAAGTGAAAGCCCTGTCTGAATGGTTCTGGTAACCAACCAAAGCCTCTCACAACAGTTTTCCCTTGAAATAGAAGATATCCTCAGCCACTGGCAGGAAGACGAGGTCACAGAGTCGTCTGCAAGCTAGTCAAATACATAGGATGAAGACTGGATGGCAGACATGACTTTTATATCCCAAGGAAGGGAAGGCTGTTTGAAATTTAATGGGAGGTATATCAAAACTTTCCACTGGAAATTTAGAGATAAATAGGAAGGAAAATCTGGATCTGAATGGGATCCCTGGAGGGCTCCAAGAAAGAATTTGGCTATAAAAACAAGTGCATTTCACAGGGAGTGGGATGCTTCTGTGGAAGGCAGCCACAGCGTGAGAGAGAATCCCAACCCCAAACAGCCACAAAAGCACCTAGCAGAGAGCTAGACCACACGAGACACCTTTTTGTTTGATCTGTCACTAAGTAGATTGTAATGGTGGGGTTTCCTTTCACTTCATTACCTGTCTGAATGAATTTTGTAAACAATATTTTTTAGTATGTATGAAGCGATAACGTATTTTTATCTATGTTTTATCCTATAGTGGATTACCATAATTTCCAAGCAAGTAGTTAGCGTCAAGATATTCCGCACCCAGGATGGAGTGAGTCTACAAAGGTAGGTTTCCAAATACCTTGAGATGTTCCCTGTACCCCAGAATATTCCTTTTCTGCCAGGATAGAAGCAGTACAGACCTGTTTGAGACCAGGTTTTTCCAAGACAGGAAATGGAGAAATATAACAAGAGAGAGGCATGCCTAATTTCCCAAAATCTCAGGGGAGTTTGCAGTAGACTAGATCCTTATTTAGAGAAATAACTGATTCATGTGACTATTGATACTGTGTCAGGAAAGACAAATTATTATAATATATATTCATCAGTAGTTCTATCACAATTTTATCTTTGAAAAGTGACATCAGTGTCATCACATGCTTTTCTTTGATCACTACTGCAGAATCTGGCCTGTATTGGAAGATAAAATTTTCTTATTAGCAGACAAATGACCTGTCATGAAATTCTCAGCCCTATCATAAATGACATCTTGATTTGTTCATCTTTAAAGTTAAGCAAGAAGTTCAGAGTTTTGGTAGATGAAAGACAGCATGCTCAGCACTTTACATTAAGGACCTAGCATGCAAGTAAGACATTAAAAATTAAGCCTGAAATAGGAACATGAATTTCAGAAAAATATTCCTGGTACATTTTTCCCAAAGATCAGGGATATCAGATTTTGAAAACTAGTCAAAACTAGATGTTTATGTTTGCTCTGTTTGTTTAACTTCCAGGAGTGCTTACTAAATATATCCTCTAGAGTCGAATTTACTTCTTTACCTGCTTTCTTGAAGAGTCGGCTTTCTTTTTTAAGTCAAATGTAACTTTTCTGTCCATTTTACAGTAAACAGCTTTGCTGCCATGCAAATCAAGAAATAAATTCATTCATTCATATATTGCTAGATGGGCTTCAAAACTGTCAGACAACATTGTGCAGCTTTACCCGATTTAAGCATTTTGCTGAAACACTCAGAAAGGAAAGCTCTGCATCTTTCATGCCACTTCCATGAGGGTTTTAGTGACTTAAAGACTGCGTAAGTGAGAAAGTTGTAGCTGGATAATAACCATGCAGGGTGAAATTTTTCGGACCTGATTGCCCATTAAACCTACATATTCATCTATTTCACATGTCTCAACCCCTATAGGCATGAGACAAGGTGTGAGCCAAAGCCCACTGACGTCAATAGGTGCATTTCATTCACTGATACGGTTTTGGACAAGACTCAGAATGAGCACTTACTCACTCTTTTACTGATGTTGCAAGTTCAAATGTAGAAGGCTAAATTAGACTGCCAGTTTTGAAAAGATGGTCCTGTAGGACCTGTTCTAATTTACTTTTTTCAAATAGGTGTTTGTTAAGCACCTCTTTTATACTGTAAGCTTACATTTCCATAGTTAACAAGCACAGACCTATGTGAGATTACTACCTATACAATGTCATACATGCACATGGGACCTGAAACACAAAGATAAGGATAATGAAGTATGGATTTGTTGACATCAAAAGGAGCTGTGTCATTGATGTAAACAATTTCACCATGGTTCCTACAATTTCACCATGGTTCCTACTTTTAATCTAAAGTTAGACCAGAAGCATGACAAAAGAACGAGAGCATGCCATTGGGCACCAGTGCTAAGGAAACAGCAGGACTATTCTTTGGGATAAACTTGCTGCACAAAATAGTACTGTTTTAAATCCCACTACAAATCCACAGCAATTTTTATTAATTACTAAATTTACAATCTTACTGATGGTTCAGATCCATGTGATAAAAAATGCATTGATAGTATTATACTTTGGTATCACAATCTTGAACAGCATGCTCTAATAAACAAGATATTATGAAAATATAATCCAGTTTTATTATTCACATAACTTATAGTATATAAACATGCTAAGGATTTTTTAATATATTGCCTCAGAATTTAAACTACAGTCAATCAATAGAATCCATTTTATACATTCAATAATGTGCGATTTGGGCCCCTGGTACTTTGATAGAATTGCACTGGATCAGATATATCTTCTCCCTCATTAAAAAAGAACACTTAGATAAGTCTGTTTATAGAAACTATGTCAACTTCAGCCAGTGGCATTGCAAAAACCAGAAACCTGTGAGTACTTTGGTCTTCCAGATGGTTCTTCCCTAAAGCAAGCAGACTTACATATATTTAATAAACTCCTTGCTTCATCACACTGCCAATAGTAATGTATTCCCATGTACAGAAATAGGCTATTACCCAACTTTTCATCCTAACCAAAGATGTATTAAAAAAATAAGTGAAACAATGATTTATTAAAATAGTATTGCTAAATTTTTAGATAAAACCCGGTGAGAAGTCAGGTAGATATTTGGTAAAACTAAATACCAGTGAGAAATAAAAAGGAAACTCCCCATGAGTGGGAAACTGGATGGATTTCAATATCTGTGCATGAGCTGGCAAGCTGTCTTGAACAACTGAACAAATTTCGGTAGTTCTCCTGGTAGTTCTGTAAACAATTAAACAATAATTAGCTACCCATATCTGAAAAAAGAAAAGAATGTCTTTTTCAAAGTTAAAGATCACATGGATGAGTTGATGGCTTTCGTCAGAAAAGTTTTTGGATTGCTAGCAACCAACAAAACTAATTCCTGGTATATGCTTAAAGGCAGTTTCATCATGATTATTCATCTTGTAAACTTAAAAAAAAAAAAAAAAATCAAAGCAAGAAATAATTTTGTACTTGAGGGGGCATTTTTCTGACCACTTATGAGCAAATGATGTCATTATGCAAATGTACAATCGCATGTTTGGCACAAGGAATTTATTAGAGTGGAAATAATCATTTCATTAGCTTATCATGTTGTGCAATTTGTTTTCCAATGTATGCTTCTGCTTACTTTTAATAATAAATAAATCAAAAGTTCTGTGTTGTGAAAGTCTCACAGCTGGCCCTTCATAAATCTAAAATGCCACTAGCTATCAAGTATTGCAGATACGCCTTAGTGAGAACATTCCAACTGTTTTGGTCATACAGTAATTTTTGTTTCAGAAATATGGTTTTAATAGGGTTTTACTAGGGAAAATTTTGAGTGGTAATGCTTGAATTTTAAACTCAGACTCCAAATTACAAAGTGAATGTGGGAAAATAGGTGGAATCTGTGCTGCTAAACGCTCCCCATAAAGTTCACACCCTTGAGAATATTTCTAGTACCACAAAAATATTCTCACAAGTGAAAAAATGTTTCTTTGTTCCATGTTAATCAAAAACCTCCAAGAGAGCTGGTTTTGGAGATGAAGTGGGGAAAAAAAAATCAAAAATCTTTGAAAGAGAAAAACCTCAGCCTGTCCATAAATCAAACAACATTGTGGCATTACAGAGAGGAAGAATCACCCTAATTGCTAGCCTATTACAGAAAAGGAGATAGAGGTCTTCTAAAGGTTGCATGGGCCCATCTTTGAATTTTCTTGTATCTTGTCAAACAAACTTCACATGTGCCTATTTTCAAAATGTGATTTTCAGCTCTTCAGAACACTCTCCATGTCCAAAATTTCAGTGAGCAACAGGACTGAAATATAAAGTTATCTTTTTGCTCTGGAATCTTTTCTTCTGATCATAAAATCTTAAAACATGGCAGGAAAATAAAAAGGTCATCCATTAAGCCCTCTACCTCCACCAAGCAGGATCAAACTGCATGTCAGCTATTCCTGACAGGTATTTCTCTAACTTCACTGTTAAATCCCTTAGTAATGAAACCCTTTTGCAAGAATCTATCCCAATACTCATTTCACCTTATGATTAGCTGTTACATTTTGCTAAAAACTAACAGAAGCCTTTCGTGCTGCAGTTAATTTATTGCTTCTTGCTTTATCCACAGCAGACAGCTTTAGGAGAAACATTTTACATATTTGAAGACTTAACATGCTTCCTTCTTGTCCCCTCTAGATTCAACAAAGGTTCAATCAGCCCAGTCCTTTCCCAGTTTCATAGGTTCTGATCATTTTGGCTGCTCACCCAATGACCGTCTCCAAGAACCCATCCCTCCAGAAAGAGTCGTGCCCCAAGGCTGACACCGCAAACCAGCTCCAAGGCTCACGCATCTCTGAGCGGAAGCTATTGCACACCCTGTCACACCTACAGCACTCCCTACTGATAGATTTTAATATGATATTAGCTGTAAACCAGGCCTATTTGTGATCAGTGTCAGCCTAACTGAACTCTTGCAAAAGGTAATGGTGCTGTCCTGTGCCCTGGGGGAGAGACGCAACACCATGATGCCCTCAATGCTAATGCTTATCTCAAAGTCCAACCCCTGCTTGAAAGCGCTTGCTGACTCTCCCAGGAGGACGCCATCAACAAAGATAAGAAGAACACTCTCTAAGCAACAACTAAAACATCGGTGTGTTATCAACTTTGTTCTCATCCTAAATCCAAAACACAGCACTGTACCAGCTACTAGGAAGAAAATTAACTCTATCCCTGCCAAAACCAGGACAGCTACTATCCAGCTAGCTAATTAAAAGAGTTGACAGTGGACCACAGAAAATTGCTGAGTATAGTCCTTGAGTCTGAATTCATCTTCTAATAATTCATCTTATGTCTGGAGTGTATTTCCTTTGCTTATGAAAATATCCACGGCTTTACTAATGTAACAATATTTAGAATAGAATAGAATAGAATAGAATAGAATAGAATAGAATAGAATAGAATAGAATAGAATAGAATAGAATAGAATAGAATAGAATAGAATAGAATAGAATAGAATAAACCATTTCAGTTGGAAAGGACCTACAACGATCATCTAGTCTAACTGCCTGACCAAGTTAAAGCATGTTGTTAAGGGCATTGTCCAAATGCCTCTTAAACACTGACAGGCTTGGGGCATTGACCATGTCTTGAGGAAGCCTGTTCCAGTGTTTGACCACCCTCTCGGTAAAGAAATGCTTCCGAATGTCCAGTCTAAACCTCCCCTGGCACACCTTTGAACTATTTCCATGCGTCCTATCACTGGATCCCAGGGAGAAGACATCAGCACCTCCCTCTCCACTTCCCCTCTTCGGGAAGCTGTAGAGAGCGATGAGGTCGCCCCTCAGCCTCCTTTTCTCCAAACTAGACAAGCCCAAAGTCCTTAGCTGCTCCTCAAAGGACATGCCTTCCAGCCCTTTCACCAGCTTTGTTGCCCTCGTCTGGACGCATTCAAGGACCTTCTCATCCTTCTTAAATTGTGGGGCCCAGAACCACACACAGTACTCGAGGTGAGGCCGCACCAACACTAAATACAGCGGGACGATCACCTCTTTTGACCGACTGGTTATACCGTGTTTGATGCACCCCAGGGTGTGGTTTGCCCTCTTGGCTGCCAGGGCACACTGCTGACTCGTATTGAGCCTCCTGTCGACCAGCACCCCCAGATCCCTTTCTGCAGGGCTGCTCTCCAGCCACTCCTCTCCCAATTTATACTTGTGCCTGGTGTTAATCCGTCCTAGGTGCAGAATCCAGCATTTGGACTTGTTAAACTTCATCCCATTAATCATAGCCCAGTGCTCCAATCTATCTAGATCCCTCTGCAAGGCCTCTTGTCCCTCAAGAGAGTCAACAGCACTTCCCAGTTTGGTATTTAATACCTTTTCTCTACTGACAAGGGGTATTAGCCAGTCCTGGGCAGAAATTAAATAGATTTAATACATTTTTGACAGGCCTGTGTTGACTACAACTTATCTCCTTTTGTTACTCTCCTTTTTTAAAGTACTTACAAATACTTGGCCTAATTTTTAGTTCCAGTATTTTTCCATGCATTGAAGCAAAGCTGACTCATCGATAACAATTCCTTTTCAGTCCCTTTAAATATAGACAGTATCTTTATCATTTTGTGCCCTTCTGGACTAATATCCAATGTCCTTGATGTCAAAAAAAATCTGTTCAGTTTTTCTGCTAGGCACACTGTAAGTACTAACAAACTCTCTGCTTGATCCTGTTAGATCACATCAAAAAAAAGGAAATTATTAATTTTTCACTTAAATCAGAATTAGATATATGGGCATAATTCTATATATTCTACATAGCTACATATAGCATTAATAAATTATTTTAAAATAGATGTTAAAAGGTAAAACAATAATAGTTATATTTTAGGAGTTCCCTGGTAAGAGGAAAAAAATAAGTATTGGAAAAGAGGGATAAATATGTAAGATAGAAGAAGAAAAAGAAGACTAGAAGGGGGAAAAGAGCTGAAACTGACAGGGGAAAGAGTAAAAAAGAAATCAGAAGGCATGACCAAGTAGTAAATTCTATTAAAAGACATTTAGGCAACAGAC
>NW_008794543.1:1540966-1550997 GCF_000699145.1 Aptenodytes forsteri | reverse complement strand
GGGAGGGAAGGGAAGGGAAGGGAAGGGAAGGGAAGGGAAGGGAAGGGAAGGGAGATGAGAGTAAGTAGAACAAACAAAGCAGTATCAAATCTGGATTTAAAGTGGCTTTAAAATGTAACCATATTCAAGATTTATTCTATAGGGTAAAACTACTAAGAAAAATGTTCAAAACTGTATTTAAAATAATTTGAACAACTTCAAAAGAACTTAATTTTGGTTTTGCAGCTTCAGCTAGTATATTAATTTTCATTTGGATCACAATAAGACAAATTCCCCAAATTAGCACAGCTTCACCAAAACAGAGAAGAAAAAGAAAGAAACAGATTTAAGGATACCAAGGTCACTCTTCCTTATGTTCCTTGGCCACACACTGCTTCTGAATCCCTTACACCAGCAGAGCTGGCAGAAATATTCTGCTTAGCTTCTCATTAAGCAAAGGACTACTCTTGGTTTACAAAGCCTTTTTCTACTGGAGAACCAAGCCCTATGTTTGTTCTGAATTTTTTCTTTGCTATGGCCATATTTATAATATAGGAAATTCTTATCTGGAATGAATGAGGCTGTCCAATTTACACTTAACACATGATATGCAATAGAAAGTTGACATATGCGTGTATAAATAATTATGCATAGAAAACCCTGACTCTTTTATATATTCCAGGCATCAGATATTGTAGCATCATCTTATACTCCTTCTGTGGAAAGCTTCCCTCAAATTTCTGTGATCCCTATACATCCACAAATCATTACTAAAACATTTAGTTTACAACCTGAAATGTTTTTCAGGTTTTTTTTTCACATCTCTCCACGTTTCATGGAAATTTCCAGTAGTCCTGAAATAGTGTTTTGTACAGTCCCCCAATCATTGTACTTGGCAGATCTTTAATGACATTGCTGTTGGTATTTTGAAGATCATCCAGTGACTTTTGCAGAGTGTCTCTGTATCCCAGAGACAATGGGATACAGCACCCTCTCTGAGGGTGGCACTGTACCATCCTCGCTCCCCGATACAGCAGCACCAAGCAGAGCAGAGTCTTACACCAGATTCTTTTTATGTTAGTTTTACTTATTCTGATAAATAAACAAGAAAAGGCAGAATCCAAAGCATATGGAAAGGCAGCTCTTTAAAAGATCAGTTAAGGAAACATAAAACAATAATTGGAAAATAGAGATTATGAAGATAAACTGAAGCTCTCCAAGATCACATTCGCCAATCTGATAAAACAACATGGTTCCATCCCTGCCACCAACGAATGTGAAAGTATTGTCTGCAGAGCACAATTTATCTGCTGTGATGAGAAAACTGATTAGCAAGCACCCAGTAAAATTAAGAACACAAGTGAGATTTTTCAAGAAAGAAGTAAATAAGGCAATAGGGAGGATATGAAGTTGCTGACACTGAAGTTTTGCATCCAGCACTCCTTTTGCTTGAGCCAAAAGGCTATTTGCAGACAAATAATAAATGCATAAAGCCAAGTAATAAGTGTCATGTCATGATGCTGTTACATTGCTTTTTTGTGTGAAACAAAATCCTTTGCAAATGTTAATTACGCTTTAGAAATCCTTTATGAAAAATTTATTTTTAAACAAAATTTAGAGAGGGAAGAATGATATCACACAGAAGTGAAACAATACAAGGTCACACAGCAAGCCAGTGAAGTGAGTGGTCACTTAGTCAGTTCTCCTGCTCCCAAATTACATGATGATTTCCCCAAGATACCTCAGAGTGTTATGAATAGGAGTATCACAGAGGAGAAAAAATTAAAAGGACACTCTGTCATCAGTTCCATGAGATGAGATGGTCGCTAATTACTACCAAGCTTCTCCATTTGGTATTGTGCAGAGGACTATAGCAATGCTCATTTTCCATTTTCTTACATATTCACATTCCCCTTTTATTTTCCATCTGTACCTGCTTCACTGTTCAGATTCAATACTGAGGACTCAAGGCAGGCAGAGGGAAATCTTCAGGGCTATCGCCAGAAGCTTACCAGGTGGATGTTAACATACTCAACACTTGGGAAACTACTTGCAAAACTGAATGTAATGGAGATAAGCTAAGACAGAAACAGTGACATTATTTTAACATACACTCTGAAAAAGAATCTGCCACATTTACTAACAGAAGTTGTATTAGTGACTTTCTCACATCTTCCTACTCATTAAGGCAAATGTATGATTTGATATTCTGAAAGTGCGATAGCTTGCTGGTAAAATAGGGGAGTTAGGACACTGGTCATCATGGAAGCAGTTTCCATAGCAGCAGTTGCCATGCCACTTGAACACAGAGCACCAGCGTGGTTTGGGAAGAGTGCATTGTGTGCTGCACAGTACCAGCTTGCTCAAAGTTTGACGTCTCATTCTTCCACGCTTGCAAAAAGGAAGATGCTTTAAGTGAATTAGGAGACGTGCACCAGCCTGCCAGACTAAACCCCAAGTAATTGCAAAGAATAGAAAACTGCTCCAGGGTACGTGCTCAGTTATGTGAATATGTGATTCAGCGTACATACAGGATATCCACACATTGGCAAGTAGTACAGAGAACCTGCCATTGGTGTCATACGGGTTTCGGGGTGCTTGCAGTGGATAAGCAATGCAGTCTAACTCATGTGCTCCTGAATACAAACCAAAATGCAGTGAGAGGATCACCAGAAGATCACTTTGAAAGGATATTTTTTGATCCAAACAAAAAGGATAATATAGACACATCATTAGCTCCAGTTGAGATGGAGATCAAATTCCATTAAAATTGTGTGAAAGCTCCTTTACCAGCATATTGGAAACATTGTGAAGAAATCTCAAAACTCTACAATGGCAACATTTCACAATCAATTTAAGGTGATAAAAACTGTGGTGACTTTGTGTGGTAAGCATACTGAGGCAAACAAATGCTTGAGGGCTGCCAGATGCACTTTCTACTCTAATTCTCCAATTTCAGATTCTCTCGAGCATTCAGTTGTGTGCCTAAGGGAGGCGAATCATTTTGCTGCTACAAACTGTTGATGAAACTTTGTTCCTGTACTCCAAATTAACTAACAGGATACACAGCCTGGAATTACTCACACCACAGTTCCTCAAAACTTATTACCCCCACAGCCTGTGTCAGAGAGTTGGATGAAAATAGAACAACTTTTCTGTGTTCCTTTAAACATAATTGCTTGTTTTTTAAGGATCAGTGTAAACTTGGGTGTGTCTGAAAATTTAATTCTGGAGGAGGGAGGTCAAGATAGGAAGATAGAAACCAATTTCTCTTGCACACATATGCTGTGATATACAATCTGTGTCAGTTCCTTCACCAGAACTATTTCACTGCAGACACTGTACAGCACTAAAAATGATGTAATTATGCTAGTTATGGAAAATCACTAGAAGATAACCATCTTTTAGAGTAGGTGGAGCCTCCTACATCTGAACTGCATTAAGTAGGATGAGATGGACCTCCACAATCTGCTCTCCAAGTCTAGTCCTTGGGAACTGTCTTCTATCCCCTTTTATAGGAGCTAAAAATTAACGGGCCAATTTCCCAGGGGAGATAAGTGGGGAAATAGTTCTCTCCTTCCATCAAGATTTTAACAAAATAATGTCTGTCCCATTTTAAGGAAAAAGAAAAAAACAACTAATCATCACATTTAGATTAGAAAACATTGTAATGAATGTTTATAGTTTATTAAACTGTTACAAGGACATAGCATGCTATTTATACAGTGCCAGATTTGTACAAACACAGGGATTTGGCAGTCATCGTGAGCAATCATTTCCCTTTTCTTCCCATTTCTGGCCCTGACACTTTGAAGTGCTGAATGCTCAGGCATCTTGTGGAAAGCTTGGACAAACTTTCACAATTAGATCCTTCCAGGATCAGACTGAATGGTAATTACCAAGGAATCCTCCTAGCCATCCTCCTAAGCTACTGTGAAGCTGCAACGCTGCTCCACAGAGCCTATTTCACCCCAGCAGCAGCACATCAGATTCCTCCTGCCATGACTTACAGTGTAACTTTGGGCTTTGCCAGTGCCTCCTGCCCATTTCACCCTGCTGATCTGAGAGCATGGGGAACTAGGAACCCATCTCGACAACGAGACATCTAGAGTCCTCTTCCTCTCTGTACCACTGGATACCTCAATAACTGCTGAGGTAGGGCTTCAAATCCCTCCCACCGGAGGTAAGGAGAGAGGATATTTAAATGGAGATTAATAAATAAATAAATAAATAAACTCATTAATACATTGCAGAAAGCCTGCTGGTTACTTTGGGTTTTCTAAAGCTTACTTTTAAATTGAGTGGAGGGAGGGGGTTCCAGGCTTTATTATTCCCTGCCCCAGAAGCACTGGTATGTGGAAATCAGTTTTCCTGTCAGAAAAGAAGTAAAAATCTGTGGGACAAAGCAGACACCAGAAAAATATACTACAAATAAAAATGTTTGACATTTCCTATAATACCTAGGAAACTGAAAATGACAGCATCAAGTCAGATAGTGACTTCTGTTTGTGAAGTAGCACCCTTTAATATCAAGGAGCAGGAGTGTCTGCTTTGAGGTGGGACTGAGGTGGGGAGGCAGAGTCTGTTGTGCGAGGGGAAAAGTATCATGTTGGCTTCTTCAAAGGTCATCCTTACTGAGCTTTTTATCAACAGACAACTTTCCAAAAATAATGCAGCAAGTAGGATCACTATCAGAGAAAGGTAGAAAATAATCCTGACGTTAGTATATCCTGCTCAGAAAGTCATTCCTAGATGTGCTAAATTTATTGTGCCATTAGACACAGTGAGGTCTTTTAATTAAGCAGTAAAACATTGAGAATGTGATAAATTGAATCTAAATAGGGCTTATATTTGCCAGTTTTCATTCCGTACGGACAAATGTTTCTAGCTGCAGAAGAGTCAAAAATCTGTAATTATTAACAACTTGCTTGGCTTCACTGTTGAGGTTCCTGGGTTGTTTTGGGTTTTTCTCATTCCATTGACATTTTTAAATAGAATCAAGTCCAGACAATATGGAAAGAAAAATCTGAAACAAAGAGTAGCAACGTTGCCTCTCAGGTACTGATATTTTCATAGCTACAACATATTTACAGATAACCCAACATTTTTGGTGTAAAAGCCTGATCTTTTGTAAGAAGCTACATAACTTCAGATTCCACAGTTTCAGTTGGACTTTGCAATATGTGTATTAAGAAATCCATTGTAGGCAGACAATTACACAGACATGCTTGTGAGAATGGGAGACGAACCCGGACAAATCAGCTACCAAAACACAGGAGATTATGTGGACTATAAGCAATTCCAGCACAACTAGTCACAGGCCTCTTAAACACTGCCTTCACTGAAGTTATGTTTCTCAGCCTGCTTTGCATTAAAATACATTATTTATTTATTTATTTACTGAGTTGTAAGTGGAAACCGTTGTGGCAACATGCTATGAAATGACCCTTGGATTTGTTTCAGAGGTAAGGCTGATCCTTTGGTTAAATGGATTGAGAAATGCAAGGGTATTATACCAGTTCTATTTGAAAGCAGTAATTAATGATAGTGTAGGTTCTCAAATTGGATATTTAGGTTGACTCTAAAGGAGAATGAGCTCATAGGATGTTTCCAAGTACAGTATTAAAATAATTTTCTGATACTACTTTTTTTAGTTTTGGGTTTTTTTTTTCTTTTGTATCTTTTCAAGACCAGACTCACAGTTGGTTGGGTTCTTTTGTTTTTCTGGGTTTTTTTGCAGGGGGCGGGGAGGGAGGTTTAAACAATACCGCTTTCTAGGTGAAAACCAGACCCGCAATATGTTTTAGGCTAAAATGTGATTTGCTTTGCATCATTAAGTTCCAGTTGTAAGAAAGACAGCTTTAAAGGGTTCCCCTGAATCTGTGAGATTCTGCTGAATATCAAAAGAAATCTTTGTTCTAATACCCAGTTCCTGCTGTGAAGGATCCACAAAACACACTTTGCAGAACTGACACAGATGAAATAAGGGTTCCCCTGAATCTGTGAGATTCTGCTGAATATCAAAAGAAATCTTTGTTCTAATACCCAGTTCCTGCTGTGAAGGATCCACAAAACACACTTTGCAGAACTGACACAGATGAAATCTCTCTGAAGAAATATTTACTAGTTCAGCCGATGAGCCCTTCATTACCATGAGCTTCAAATGATTTAAATACAGCATTTTCCTTCACTATTTTTGATCTCCAGAGCACGTTATCTGAGGAGCAGGCTGTGGCAGAGGAGCTAGCTCTTGAAAATAACCTATTTTTTATCACCTCTCTGATGATTAGGAGTTAGTTTGTTAAAAGATTTATTTTTTAAAATACACACTCACAGAAAAACAACATTTGATTAGAAAAATTATTCCAATGCTGAAAGGCAAATCGCCCATAAATTCAAGTAGAAAATAGATGAGATCCTGAAAGTAGTTTCCATGGAATCAGTGAAAACTACTGACGTAGGAAATAAAATTCTGTTCCAAAAAGTAAAGTCATTTCACCCAAGGGCATTGTAGACTTCACTGGTGCCAAAGAGCATCAGGAGGTGATGACCATACCATTCTAGGAAGTCCTGAGTAAGGACACAGTATCAAGTGGTAAGACTGTGGGTGAGACAGAAACGTTGAAGATTGTATTGGCTCTTTATTCCCATGAATCACAGCAGAGCTGATTTGTTATCAGCAATAACAGCCTTTCTCCCTAAGAGAGGGGGACGATACAGGAAGCATATGCTCCAGGCTATTTATGAGGATGTTGCCAGAAACGGGTGTAACATTTTGAACATGGTGACCTGCACCTTTAGATTATAATTGTATGTGAAGTCATAAAGTAGACAGAAAGGACATATAAGAGGGACATAGAAAGGAAATAAAATAAAAACGATTAATACGTGATAGTTTCCAATCCATTATTTTCTCAGGAAAAGGATAAAACAGCATATTGCAGAGCTCTTGGACTCCACCTTTTAGTTCCTTTAGTCAGGAACAACTATATTCAGCTCAAATTTCTGTTTTATCTATTGTAATGACAAACATCTCATCTAGCAACAGAGTTAACATTTGCTCTAGAGATAGCTACATATCTCTGGCAATGATTAGGGAACGACCGGGATATAAGAACTGCACTGCTGGGTTCTATGTCAATGGGGGCTGCCAGTGCTTACTTTCAGACACCTATGGACTGTTTATCCATTTCTAATATCACTCGGAATAAACTATCAGCGAACTTGTGCCAATTTCTTCACAACTTAGGGAGTAAGCTTCATAAGATATGAGAGTAAGCTGAGGTGAGGTGGCTGAAATGCAATAACATTTAAGATTCGGCTCACATTCTCCTCAGTTATATCAGACATACAAAACTATTTCAATGTAATATTCACTACCAATTTCCTTTGTCTTTGCTCTGAAACTCCCCAGATCTACTTCCTCCCTGGCCCCAAGGGTCACTAGAGCTGCGGGTATTTTAATGCTTATGATTATATTTTCTCTGAGTTTATCTTCTGTATTACCCTTCTATCTATATCCTGTCCAAATGATAGAACTGACTGCTTTGCTAGATTGAGTTTCTAATGACAGATGGGTTTCAACATCCAAATGCTAACATTTAGTTCCTTGCAGAAAACATTAATTTTTACTTGACTTTCAGATCAGCAGTAAGCAAAATTTAAAACAAAATAAGAAAAAAGTTACATAGAAAAACCTTAGAGAGTCTACTTTATGAAAGAATGACAAACATTTTAGTAAACCTATACATATTTCTGGATGAATTTGTTGCAGTTAAAGTGCTTGTTAGAGAGAACTGGAATTCTCACTCATTCAATTTTCCATAGAAAACTCTTATCTTACTAAAATTATCTTGAGGTACCAGTCAAAAATCCATGAGCTGTTACACATCAGAAGTGGCTGTGGATTTTTTACCAGATTGGATGATCAGCTGGCACTGCTGTCTGATCATATGGACTTCTGCATAGGAAAGCAGTTTTTCTTTGCACAAATACATTAAGCAAGAGTTTCAGACATAAAACCACAAATAGCATTGATGTGGTGTTTAGCAAGGAGGAGTTCTCTGTTAAGACCTTCATTCCAGTTACTTATTATGGAAGAAACAGATGGAATTCAATTTTTGCCCAACTGTTATGAACCATGAATATCTTTTCAGTCAATGCTGAGGGAGTACAAAGATGTAACAAAACAGTCTGGAGACCAAAATATAAAATATGATTTAACATGCAGAATAAATACGACCACCTCCTGATTTGTTGATTCCACCATGACTTCCTCACACCTAGGCCACCAGCTTGCAAAAATCTAGTTTTAGACCTCTGCTGCTATATATGTTCTGGCATAATAATTTCAATCCAATTAAAAGTCTTAAATCAAAACCACTGAAATCAATCACCACATCTCCTTTGATGTCAAAGGTTTCATTGGCCCTAAGAAATCTGATCTTCAGGTCTTTGTTTGCCATTCTTGCAGATGGTCTTTGGCTTTAACCTCAGTTTTCTTACTTGCCTTTCATACTGTTCTGCCATAGCCACTTTTTCTTCCAAACCTTTCCTCTAATTGAGGATATGAGCTTTCTTGTTTACTTCTAATGCCTGAAACCCATCCTTCGTAGTAATTATACTTTTCTTTTTGGGGTTATTGTAGCTTCTGGTATTGCCAAAGAAGAAATATTTAGTTGCAACACCACTGCATGCTTTCCATATTACCTGTGAGAACCAGTTGCATTAAACGCGGTTTACAATTTCAGTCATTTAAAAGGGGGGGAACTAGGCTAAAAAATATGTTCACAGTCTGTTTTCTCCATGCTGAATCCTTCTTTCTCTGAAGCCACTTGGAGGTTAGCCACTGATTTAAAGAGGAAATTGATAGGACTCTAAATCAACTTTTCTGAGATGTGCCCCCATTTTTTTTAAACATTGCCCTGATTATTTTCCAACATTTTCTTCTACCATTCTAGAATACAATATAAATCAGAGAACTTTCTCTTTGTTGTTTGTCACATGTTTTCCTGGAAAATTCATAGTAGGGATTTAAAGGAAGAACATCAGTGATACATGCAAGATGTGTATACACATTTTTCTTTTGAACTCACATCTAAGGTGGTCTTCAGTACTCTATGATTTTTCCTATTGTATGCGAAGTGACTCATTCGGACTTTGGCACTATTCAATATTTTCCTGCTGTTTGGGGAAAAAAAAAAAAGTGAGTGTGAAGACTGCCTATGCAGACTGACTCCATCTGCACTTCCTCACCAGCTTCCAGGCTGTCGGAAAGTCAAGGACAGCCAACGCTCCCCATGTTCCAGCATCACTTGCTCTTAACGGGCCATTGTTTCCCTAAACGCTATTATTGTTTCAGGTTGTCACTTAAAGGAGATGTTACATTTACGGTTACTTCAGAAACGCCAGGTCGCTCTGCCCTCAGAAGTGATGTTTATAACTTTACCTTTTGCAGAGGATGGCTGGCTGACACCACTGCTGGCTGCAGTTAAAGGATAGCTGTAAAAAGCTCTTCTTTTACCTAGTGACCCTTAGGTTTTTTTATTTCCCCTCATGCTCCATGCTCAGCTGTGAGGTTTGCATAGCCACCTCCGCCACTATAAAGAGGAATGTTAAGTTCCTCTATAAATTAAAAGATTTTTCATAGCTGAGGTTTGGTGGAGCCAGGAGTAGAAATTTCTGTGAAGCTACAGAAATGCTTCTGCGGGGACTAGGCAATCAGAGCAAAAGAATTTGTCAAATTGCTGTACAGATCATTAGTTAATTATAGGTCTTAATCATCTGCATATTGCAGAAAAAAGCCATGCTGCAAATCAGATTCACTCAGCCAGTTTATAGACGTGCATAAAACTGAGAAGTAAATGTATGGGTAGTTCATAACCATAATCATCTCTTTAATCTGGTGGCACTGCTGCACATAATGATATTCTGAAAGTGAATCTGATGCATGCGACACAACTTTAACAATACTGAGGAAAACAACATGCAGATGTTCCTAATGTTAAGGAATTTCTAAACAAATGCACAGAACATTAAAAAAAAGATTAAAA
>NW_008794543.1:1466502-1540854 GCF_000699145.1 Aptenodytes forsteri | reverse complement strand
GGGGGCGGGGGGAGGCGGACTGTCTTTCTCAAACGATCCTACATTCATCAACCTCATTATCCAAGGCTTTCGCCACACTTGGCTCACAGGTGCCAGACCACAGCATAAGCCAGCAGTTGGAGTCCTTCACCCGAGGACTTTCAGCTGCTGTGGAGCACCCATTATGCCCAATTTAGTTCTTCTGACACTTACAGTCATCCTCAGAGGAAAGAAAAAATACACACATTCATGAGACATGAAATATAATCAAAAAAAATGAGATTCAATTCCTATTCTGGGAGATTCACAGAATACTCAAGTTACGACTTTCTAAACAAGTTTTGGGAATCATCCACGAATGCCCTCATCCAACACCTAGTGGGATTAGGGGCAATTCTTCCACTCATCTGAGATTTTTTTTTTTTTTTTTAATAGCAACAGTCTATATCAGATTAAATCACTTTCATGGAAATCTCATGCAGGTCATTATGAACTGCCTTCTCATGATGCGATTTCTTTCCCTTTATTTTTGTTAAGCAAGTTATTTCTGCTCAGTAGGGTTGTGTAGCCTATTGCATGATCCAGAGACATGAGACAACTATTAAATAAGGCTAAAGATTGCTTTCTCCCTACCATAGGGGTCTCTGTCACTACTAAGTATGAATAACATAAAATAAGCAGCATCTATACATCATATTCGCTTGGAAAACCCCATTGAATATTTAACTTGAATTAACTCATGTCTACAAATTACTGAAAAGCGTGCAGCCTACCAACCTGACCATGCAACTGAGCAGTGGAAAACTGTCAGTAAGACAAGCAAAGGCAATGAAACTGAACAAAACTTGTTTTTTAAGTAACCGCAAAATAAGCGTCTGGATCTGTACTATTGATGAAAAGATATAAAACTACAGCTGCCAACCCAGCTAGCTGCTGGGAAGACCCATGTGACAGCAGAGCTGTATGACAGCAATTTTCTTCATCGTCACTAAGATGACACCAACTGCCCTTATGGCAGTTAAAGTCTGCAGTGGACCCCCTCACACTCTTTCTGCAAAACCTTTGTTTTCCAAAATAAAGCGTGCTCCAGAGCTAAGAGAAAAGAAATGCATGAACACATTCACCAGTGTGTCTTTCCTTGGACCAGGCTTCACAAGCTGAAAAAGAAATGAGTTTATGGTTCTGGAATAGTTAAGGCCCCTCTGTTGAACTCAAATTCAATAAACAGAGGAAAACATATTGGATAATATAGAGAAGACAAACCACTGGCTTTCCAGAAGCAGGAGTTATTTGCACTTGCAGCAATTTCCAGGACCCCATAGCACTGGAAATGTAGAAGGTCTGTGCCTGAAAGCCCTCTGTTCTCAGTTGCACGTGTCAAGCTGAGCCAAGTGATGCTTCGGTCTATATAGAAGCTGTCGATTTGCTTTACTGAACTGTCCACTTCCATCTTCCCCCACTTTTACTGCAGCTGAAGGGGTAACCAAGGCATGTGTTGGTTTGTGCATACAAGCCACCTAGGTTGTGCGCTCAGTGCCTCTTGTATAGAGTTTCTTTGCATTTCCTGACTGCCATATCTGCTCATTTTTCATCACATATTTAAATGTTTAGTGTTTTGTGGCGGGAACCATCTGTTTGCTGTGAAGAATAGCTAATGAAATAGGTATCCCATTAGTAACTGAGACATATGGTGGCTACTTCACTATTAATTACAAAGAAGAAATCTTGCTTTTCATTTTTTAATAGAAAAAGTCTTATTGGTTTTTATTTTGTTTTGTGTGGGTGGTTTTTGTGGGTTTGGGGTTTTTTTTTAAGATTTCTAATGAGACAAATAACACACCTTTGCAGAATGGCAATAGAAAAGTCACTGTAAAAGAAGCTTACTTACCTCCTTCAAAAGCACATTCATATTCTCACACCACTGGACATTATGTACATAATATCCAGCAGGTGACAGGGATCCAGACTGAAGAACGCCAAAAATTAAACTGCTTTCTGACCCCTTCCTCTTGCATAAATGTCTTTGTATTGTGTCTTATAATGGAAAGGGTCTGATGAATAATTTTCAATAATAAAGAGGCACTATATTCATGAGGAAGCCAGGGTTTCTTTTCCGAGTAAAGTTACTAGTAGTCTGCAATAGGACAGATATCTGAATATAAAGTAATTGGAAGACTAGTGGCAAGGGTGGAAATATGTATTTAATGGAAAGGAAATATATATTCTGGTCCAAATACTGTGTCCCTACAAATTTACACAGTCTAGCTGATGCACTAGAATTAGATTAACACAACATTGCTCATTTCCAAGTGCAAAGGCTGCGTGCAGAAAATGCTTAATGACAATACTAAGAGGAAACTTGCTGAAGCAGTAAGACACAGATGGCCAGAATTCAGTACTGCAACACCACAGGAGTCAAGTGCTAGGGCTGAGATGAGATTTCCCTGTGCGCTGATCTGCTCTGTAGAGGACAAAGAGTGATTGTGCCTACTCCAGAGAAGAAAGGAAACGTTAAAACAGCTATGTGCAGCAGATTTAGGGATGGAGATGTGCCAGAAGAAGGTTCAAAATCAGTTTCTCTTGCCAATAATGAGCAAGCAGATTGAATATTTTAACATATAGATATCATTCTACATGTAGTTAAAAGAAGAAAGAAAAAAGAAACTTAAAAATCGCTGTATCAAAAGACCCTGGTGACAGGGAACACATCAATAAATTATTTGGTGCTGCTGGATTTATACTGTAGATGCTTTGGGCATTCTTTCCAAAGTAATAGTATGACTGTGTCAAGATGCGAAAATTTCTTTTCCTCTCACTTGATATGAACAGGACTTATGTAGTTAAAAGAAGAAAGAAAAAAGAAACTTAAAAATCGCTGTATCAAAAGACCCTGGTGACAGGGAACACATCAATAAATTATTTGGTGCTGCTGGATTTATACTGTAGATGCTTTGGGCATTCTTTCCAAAGTAATAGTATGACTGTGTCAAGATGCGAAAATTTCTTTTCCTCTCACTTGATATGAACAGGACTTAAGGATTGTTTTAAAATAAAGAATTTTGTGAAGGAAGGGTGGGGTTAAGCACTAGGGAAATCAAAATCATCTCACTGGCTTTACTACAAAAAAGTTTGGATGAAATTGGGGCAAGTCATTCAGTTTCGGTGGATTGGGTTTTTATCTACTTAATACTGAGATTAGAATAATAATATTTCCTCCCTTCTGCTTTTGTGTGACTTGTGTATTTCACTCCCTCGAAGCCGGTATTTTCAGCCATACTAGTTTCTCCTAGCATAATAGCTCACAAATCTAAGCTGGAGACTTTAGGAATCATAATTCTAACAAGAGGCATGTTTGTAAACCTATCATTTGCTAGTAGATGAATTGGACAGCAGAAGAAAAATAGCTCAGAGGTGAGCATAACACCACCACGCAGGGACTCATTTTTAACATTTCTATATAAACACTGTTATTTCCATACAGAACGATCTGTGATATCTTTAAATACTGCACTGAATGCAGATGTAACATGTTTATCCTCACAGCAGGGTGGAATTGCTCAGCTGGCATGAGGCATTGCAGGTAATATAAAGCAAAAATGGTTCTGGATTACAGACATCCATACTAAAGATTTAAATGGTCCCCTGAAATCAAAGTTGCTAAGCCAGTTTGCCCTGCCATAAATCTTGGATACAAGGTACAATTAGTGCCACTTCAGAGCAACAGGTATTGCCCTTTAATGTCATTTTAGGTTATTGGACTCTGTTTTTCAACTATGATCAGCGAAATAAGGTCTGAGGCAGGCAGAGGAGAAACAGTGCATTTACTTTGAAATGGAGAAGCAGAGACAGCACAAAGTGTTTGAGCAGCACTTTCTGAGTAGTGGTCTGTTACACCTGCCATCAGCACATTTTCAGATGTGTTCCTGAACGAGGGAAGATAGTACATAGTTCCAAGTTATTTACACACAATATGTCAGAAGCACCTTAATAGAGTAATTTCTAAATGAGTGACATGCCAGTGTTTAACCTTTTTATTTACTACAGAGAGAGAGGAAACTACTTTGGTTCCATACATGTAGACATCTATATCCCAGAGACATTTCAGAAGTTTCAAATGAGACAAACTTTCTGTAGGTTTCTTGCCAGTTTTGTCAAGAAGTTATTCAGAAAGCTATGAAATACTTTATATAAAGTGTCACTCAAAATCGTGGGAAACTCACTGCTCTACTACAATTAAGAGACTTCTCCTCCTATCACTAAATTAAAGCCTATATTCAAATACCTATTCTGGGTGCTGCAGATTATTGATATTTCATCACAGAAACTTTTATAAGGTAAATTCTACAGCCTTACAGAATTAAATTGAAGACAGTCATAATGAAACATGGAATTAAACCTATAATCCATATTTGATTGCAGAATTTTGCAATTATCTTATTCATCATGCTGAGCTTTCCAGTGGTAGGCGATAGAATGTGCTGGAGACAGTTGGCATTGTAATCAAACATCCAGACACACTATCCCAGACATTGACAATACGTATGTGCCTTTATGATCTGCAATTTAAGACTCATTCAAATCCCAGCAAAGGTCATAATCAGTGTCTTGTCAGTACTTTCATGCACTCAGCTAGCTGAAGTTTCTGTCAGCATTAACGAGGTCAAGAGCTTAACAAATGTAACAGACAGAAAAGTAACATTTGAGGAGATTTAAATACGGATGTATCTATCTACCTAAATTATGGACCTAGGCAGTTCATGTTGAGTTGTAAACAGAGAAAAATTCTGAGAAAGGAACAGAATAAGTAAACACCAAATAAGGTTTTTTGTTAGTGTAAAAATAATTGTCTGGGTTAAGAGGTTTGTCCTGTAAGATATTACTCTGGTCCGGTGCTCACTTTCTCACAAACTCAGTTCTGTGCTTGGCTACCAGCAGATCCTCCTGCCCCCAGGACTCTTCATCTCCTTAGCAAATACAGCTTCGGCAAGCTCCGTGTTCAGGCTGACGTGTGCACTGCCTCTGTCCTTTGCTTTTTATTGCTCTTAGGTTACATAAATACCATGATCTCCGTCTAAGAAAACAGCCTTTAAAGTCTATATCTAATATTAGGCACTTTTCACAAAACAAAGAATAGATGTGGATGGGCACGTAAAAGCCAGACACAGAACAAGACAGAAGTATATGCAATTAATACATTGTAAAGACGATGATGACTGGGCACTTTGGTTTTCAAGTAGTATCTCAGCCAAAAAGTACCGGTTTCTCAGGTGGGGAGAAACAACTGTATTGACATTATGATAATTAGACAAATGTATATAACCATTGTTCCTGAGCCCATATTAATGCAAAATATGTGCATTTTTGCTATGGTTAACTGTGCAGTGTCCTTGCTCCTCAAGCTGGCTCAAGCCATTATACAACACTGCAAGTTCTAAGATAGCTAAGAATTAAATTGTAGTTAACACTAAATAATCTCATACTACTCAAAAGCCAGGGCTGTCAAAACTGCAACCTTCAAATTCTTTTTATGGTGTTTATACATGGCTTTTTTAATTGTGGCAGTCCTCAGCAGAACCGGCTGCTTGCCACAGCTGCGGCAGCCAGCAAGTCCCTCCCAGAGATGCCAGGAACGAGGATCAGCACTAGGGTCAGCCCCAGGGGTACCACATCACAGCCGTCGGTAGGGGTAGTGAGAGCCTACTCTTTACCAGACAGAGAGGAGATGCCAGCTGGTAAGAGAGATAACAGATATTCTGGCCTGATGCAAACCAAAGACAGGCAGTCAAAAAAGCCCAGTTGTTGGCTCTTTCATACAGAAGAGGGAGGCCAGGGCTGCCGATAGCGTCCTGGCCAGCAGCGTTTGGCTGTGACACCAACAGAGCTGTGCTGGGACTGGAAAGTGCTTCCCACATGTACGCTGAAAACAGGTTTCATTGAGCAGGCCTGGCATCCGCTGGCTGCTCTTATGAAGAGCAAAGCCAGGTGCCAGAGACAGAAAGTTATGTTGCCTGAAATAATTGTTAGAAAAGTCAGCTGCATTAGTCCCTCTCAACAATTCATTCAGTAATGGTGCTGAATTCTCCCTGGTTGTAAGTTTGCATACACCAAGTACATCCTGTAACTGATATTGAAGAAAAAGGTACCATGGCACTGATTACTTTTGTTATAAGGCCCTTAGCCTAAGTCCAAACTATTAGGTACAGTCCATGAAAATAACTCTGGGAACTGCTGCTCAGAATTAAAAATCCAGCCAATAAAAAATTCTTGTTTCCTATTCCCAAGTACCTCTCACAAATATTTATAAACAGTTCATAGTGCTGTGACTATGGACAATTGAATTGTAGAAGTAAACTAATCCAAGACTTTTTCTGATCATAGATCACTTCTTCCAGAATCGTGCAATCTAGTAAAGAAAAGGATATATACCACTGACTGTGGCTATGCCACATAATAAGTAATAACAGTAAACACAATACCACTTTCTCCACTATTCGTAAAGCCTTCCTTTAAGCAGTCCCAGCTCTGAAGATACCATCAAGCATCTTGTTTCATAACCCCTTAATCAGAATATTTTTTATTTCCTACTTTTTCTGTGATTCAGATTTTTCTACAGAAAACAATAGAGTGCTAGTTTAAGTACAAATCAGGTTGGTTTCTTTTTAATCTGTTTTTGAGATTTCCTCACTGCTGCATAATGTTTATAGATTATTTACAGTCTATAACTTTCAAGTACTCTCAGACACAGCTCAGAGCCTAAAAATATCTTGAAGGCACATTCACCAATACATGGTAAAACCAACAGTTTAAGACCCACTGCCTGGTGGCTTTGAAAAGGCTGAGAGAACTGTGGTTTCAGCAGGAAAACTGAAGTCACTCTCCTACTGAAGTGATAATATTCAAAATAGATGTCTGGCAGTGAACCCCACCAGTCCTGTCCAGATGTCCTTCAGTCACTCACCTTTAAAAGACCATTTAGACAGGGAAGAGAATTGACCAAATTTAAGGATGCACAAACAGGCTGAGCGTACAAAATTAAGAGTGTACCTCTGCCTGACAAGCTATTCTTCCTTAAGGAAGAATGAGTGACCACTGTCTCACGTTCTTCATTGCTAGAAGCACCTACACAGAATAATACAGAGTCTTTCTGGATCATCACAGTCAATCAACAAATAATAGACATATTGCTCTGAGGCATGTTAATTTACAGGAGTTGACATTTGGACATTTATTTGGATAGATGCAGATGACAGAACAGGAATTCTTTAAACCAGTTCTACCTTTATTTGAAGTTGTATTCACTTGGTCAATAAGATAGAATAAGATTATTATTAATTAATTGCCATATTCTGTTGGCTGGCTCCTGACAAGCTTGTATTTTTCAGTGTTGCTGTTTTCCAGGTTCCCATCTTTTCATGATTATTTTGCTCCCCTGCAATCTTTCTTACTTTCTTCTGGATACCCTGGGAAATGTCTGGATTCTGCATGATTAAAGTTAATGGGAGCTTTGCCATCAGCTTCAGTGAACATGGGATCATGCTCTGTGCCAAATTCCATAAACCTTCCAGTAAGCCACAACACCTGTTTTCCTTCTCCTCCCATGCCCCATTTCTCTTCATTGCACATTTTTTCTCTGCTCTGACACCTATTAATCCATGCATTCTATCCAATCCATCATATTCATCTTTCTTCATCAGTCATGTTGTCGTAGCTCTATGGCTGGAATTAGTAGGAGAGCGTGAACTCACTTATAAAAGTGCTACTTTTCATACTGCCAAAATAATGTCAGTGCATCACAGAACACGGGTCCAAAATGGTACACAATATCTTTTCATGCATCTTGATCTGATTTTAATTTTACTTCCAGTCCCACTTGGAAAATCACCACCCTATACATTTATTTCTAAAATGTTCTTATACCCAAGTGTTAAAACTTTGCCATTGTTCAGTTTGTTCAATTCCAGCCTCCTTCATCCTAGCAAATGTAATGAATGTACTTTATTATTTCTGCCAAAATGTTTCAATATTTAAACTTTAGCAGTTCATTCCTTGTGCTAAAACCATCCCTGGGATTTTTAGTTTAAGTCCTCCCAAGTTTAATTAAAGATATGTCTTCTGAAAACACCTATTGAGACAAGCAGAACAAGTGAAACTATCTTAGGAAAGCATAGAGCTTCAGCTTTAGATTAATAGTGACTAAGCAGAGCGAAAGCAAAGACGATCATTTGGGAACGATCACTCGGGTCAACAGTCTCAAATACGGATTAATCACGGGGGGGAAGGGAAAAAAAAAAAAGCACTTTGGGAACAGTTGGTTCCTTATTGAAGCAAGACCTGCTGCTCTGTCTCTTTAGCATATCCTCTCATTTGTTAAGACCTTTCATTAGTTGTGTGAATGTAACCCACTACTTCATCTCCAAAATGCGTGACAGGCCAAGCAGCAGGTGAAGGACATTCTTTATTCAGCTCCTTCTGACTTTGACTTTATTAGAGTGATACATCATTCAGGATTCAAATTAATGTCTATCCCAAGAGGCATATTGTATGGCTCGATATTTGCTCTAAAGTGTCTTTGAATTTGCTGTCTATAAAAAAAAAAAAATTACCCTGCCATTATCAGAAAATTTATCTTCTCCTACTGGAGACTCTTCTGTGAAACCCAGGCTTCTACTCCTGGTAGTTTATAAGATCTGATTTTTTTCCCCTCCCACATTTTTCTTGGGAAAAATAAAGCCTGAGCAGCTATAGTACTAAGTAAATAGCAAAATATTGCATGTCCATTCAAAATCTAGCTAAACACACACAGTTCAGAGTACAACTGCTAAATGTTCTTTGCTCACTCACTACTTTTATAAGAAGTTAGGACACTGCCTAAGAGAGGCAATGACATCAAATATTTAATAATAGTACCACTGGAGCTGATTTTTATCTCTTTGTCACTAATTCCCAAATACAAAATCAAGCAGCTTAATCCAATCCAACATCAGCACCAGATTGCTGGGGTCTCTGGTAAAGTTACCTGAACTGATGCGTCAAAGAAATTGCACTGCAATCTTGTTGCCTCCACTGTATCACACTTCATTTTTAAACAGCTGACAAATGACATCTTATCATTATTGTTTCTTCTTCTGAAGATCAGACTCAAGACTAAGAGAAGCAAAGTACTTCTGAAGCACTTAAACCAGAGCTAAGAGTTTAAACGGCAACATCCACACAAACAGAAAACCAGGTAGGTAGATTCTTTTCAGTTTCTGCCAGGTAGATGTAAGAGCAAAGTACTGAAGCACCACCCTCAAATGCAGAAAAGAGAATTTTCTCCTGGGCAGCACAAGCGGACCGGAGACATAAAAGGGATACTAGTGCTTTCACAACAACCCCCATTACACTTCACCGGCTTCCAGAGCTGCTATTCCTTCCCCATTGTCCAGATCGGGGCAGTATTCACTGCAGATGCCCTGACGTGGCTACATGTGTTATTCTGTATTGTTTTTATTTCCTTAACTTAACTTATATTAGCAATTCTTCTTTTCAGCCCTCTGTTAGGCACCTGATTATTTTCAGTAATCAATATGGTTAAAATTAAATAGCGGTTTAAGCTCTTGGGAAATTTAAAAGTACGTTGGGGAGTATTCAAGTTATTTTATGGGCACAGAGATTGGGAAACATGTTTTTACAGTGATATTTTATCCAAATAAATCCTTTATAGTTAAAGATTATATTTTTAGGGATTTTTTTTCCCCTATTTATAAGTCAGAAAAAAAGAAGCCAGTACTCCAAACGTTAACTTTCTTGGCTTTTTTTTTTTTTTTTTTTACAATTGATTGCAAGATTCAGTTTTAGATGTTATTAAACACGGAGAGAAAGATCTGCTTCAGGGTAAGTTTTATTCTGTGTCACCATGCTGTGAAATGGTACTTCTTGAAATATTTCTCATCTGTTTCTTTCTATTTTGAGGGTTTGTTCTGTACAGCGATCAACATCAGTGTAATTGATATTCTGCCAACCCCTTAATCCACATTCACGCACACACACATACTATAAACCTTCGAGTTTATGGCAGTGCAATTTACTTCAGCATCAACTGAACTGTACAAAACCCACTTGCACATCAATGGAATCACCCGTTGTGGATCAGTTTTGTGTAGACAGGGAGTAAATCACCTGATAATCTAATGAGGATGGATTGTGTAAATAGTTCCACAAAGAGCAAATGTGCATAGATAGGGCAATAAATTGGAGTGATCGATGGGACAAGCGCCACGGTAAGATCAAAGACATGAGGCTGCAGCAAGCTTTTTAATCACCAGACCTTGTGCTGCCATTAACCACTTCCCGTAAATGCTCTCTCAGCACTCTGGATTGGAGATTTTCCACTTCTTTCTGCCTTACACCATTCAAGTTCAGTAAGATACAGCCTCCAGCAGTGCCAGAAACCAGGTGAAGTGCAAACAAGACTGCTCTGAAGATGTGTCTGCTTGAGTTAGGCAGCTGTGCATGCTACTACATGAGGGCTTTGCAACCCTGGCTTCCCCCCGAGTTTGTCTGTTGTTCACGGTCTTGCCTTTCACAGGAAGAATTATTAGCTAAAATTGTGACTGCATTTTTGGGGGACCAGGGCAACATGAGCTGACACCTCCCCATCCCCAAACCTTCAATGCTTGTACCATGCTTTGTTTCACAAACCGTCATGCCAATTTTGCCAGAAGAGCTGAGCACATGGAACGAGCACAGGATGCTGCCTGTCTCCCCTCATGATCTTATCATTACTGTGCTTACAGTGCCTGCCACTAATCTTGGGTTTGTTGGTGGTTTAAGTTTCCAAGTTCTCCTTCTGCCTTGAAAAGCTGCTCATTCTTCATTTTCTCTCCTCAGCTACTGCCTCCTCCACTCCCAAACCCACTACCTCCGTTATTCCCTTCCCAAATATCTCCTAACCTTTATCCTTCCCACATCAGTACTCCATTGCCAATTTAACCCCATATTTTCTTCTCTGCCTCTCCTCGAGTTTGCAATGTCACTGCCTTACCACCCACCAGAAACTTCTTCCTAAACCTCAGGTCCCTTCCCAGGTGCCCTCCATTATTTCATGTTCCCCAAATGTTTGTTTCGTTCCTCAACAGCAATCGGCTGCTACAGCAAATGCTTCTTTCTCATCCATCTAATTATTGCAATGAATCTCTAGAAGATGCCAAAAGAGAGTGCTGAAATGCAATGAGAAATAAGTTTGAGGTACTCGCAGTTCTTCCTCCACCAGACAGAAAGGAGGACAGTTTAATTAGCTGGAGCTTTGCAAATACTCAAATTATCAAATGATCTCCTCTGGTTCTAAAACTTTTCATAATCCTAAAGAAGTTTCAGCTACCAGCAGTCACAAAATGGAGCTTCTTAGAGAGGAGAGAGAAAAAATAGAAAGAAAGAAAAAATAAATATTTTTTTCACCTAATTCGTACATACTACATCACAATTTTATCAATATTTTATTGTTTATGTTTACTACCTCTAATCCTTTATCTTTGCATTTTAATTTCCTTCCACTGAAAGGATTAACAAGCATGCTGACTGTGCCTCTTCAGAAAAAGGCCATCTTAGCTTTATATGCACCATAAATACAACCTTTGCTTAGGGGGAGGGAGAGGGAATTCAGCATACAACATAGGCATGATGCATTTTTTAATAACTTTATTTTAAAAAAAAAAAAATCAGTGTATTAAATATATCAAAATATTAAAGAAAATTTTTACTGAAGAAAGCAAGCCACATTCGTACACTGAAGAAAAAAAGACATATTTGTTTTCTTTGTAGGTTTTGGGGGTGGTGCTGGTTTTGGGTTTTTTTGGTTTTGTTTTGTTCTGTTGTTTTCCTCTCCTCTCCAGTGTTTAGGGCATGAAGATTAAAGATTCTCAATGAGATTTTTAAGATAAACCTGAATGCCTGATTCACTTTGAGAACATAACCATTACCATCCGCTCGGCAAGTTTTTTAAAAAATCATTTTGGAAAAAAGTTTCAGAAAGCCCATACTTCTTCTACTGCCCACATAGTATCCTCAGGCACATTTAAGGGCAGTCTGACGTCCAGATACCATAGCTCTTAATGAGCTCATTCAGAGGGCAGACTCCCTGAGTAAGCAGAGACGTCAAGGCAAACGCAAATGCTTGAAGAAACAATTGCTCAACAAAGGGTTGCAGGATTTTCTCTGAAATATGCAGGTCAAATTACTGGAAATGTGGAAGCAAAAATTATTACTGCTTAGATTTTTTGGATTTGTCTTGTTTTTGAGGTAATAGTCCTGTCTCTTTTCTCTCTGGGAATTTCAGTCAGCTGCTGTGTCTTCTAAACTTGAGACCTTTGCTGATCACCATAAGCACTATGGGCATTTCTTACTAAATTGGTCAAGATTTGCTTTTAACTCCATGGTTAATCCATTTTATCCTGGAAAACAGAAAGTCATATAGCAAAGCTGTCCACTCTGAACATTGTAACTAGCCAGATGCAAAAGATTTGTAGTGGGAATTATTTGTACAACTGGTTTCCTTTTTGGAAATAGAATCCCATAATTAAAGAAAAATCCTTATGGGGAAGGCTTTGAACTTAAAGGAAGGGAATTACATCACCAACCAACCCAAAGACTTGATGGGCCAGTGTAAATCCAACCTAAACAGAAAACAAATACATGCTACTGCAATCATCACCACAGTCTGACTGTATGTCTAACTTACAACAAAGCAAACAAAGAGAAAATTCACATCAGGTTTGTTATGTTTCACATAACAAACTGTAAATAGCAACAAAATTAAAACAAAATTTTAGCTGGAAATTGCAAAGCAGTAATGGGCTGAGATTCTGTAACTGCCACAGAGACTGAGCTGACACTCCACTGCAAAACAGTTATTTTAACATTTCAGTCATCCATGACTTATTAGATGCTTCTTAATTTTGATTTATGTTGGGGAATTTGTGATCAAAGAGGGACACGTGCAAATTTTCATTTTTTATCTCAGTAAGTCAGTCATTCTGGAATCAAATCAGTTTACCAGTGAAGCAAATTTTAATTTTTATTTTCCTCTTGCTTGAGAAAGTCACTCTGCAGAATCTGCTAGTAAGAACTGTGAAAATTACTTATATGGAAGATTTATGTCTTGAGGCTAAACCAATTACACTGACCTTTCACTCCTTACCTAATATACATTCTTTGTATGTTAAAATAAAATAATATGTGGAATGGGTCCTGCTTGTTTCCAATACCTGGAACTGTGCAGTACCTTATAAAGCATGGGAAATATCTGATATACAACATTCTGATGACATAAGACTACAGCCCCAGAATTATAGAGTGAAACAATAGGTCTGCAAAGGTTGCCTTGCTTTTCTACACTCAAGTGAAGACCACTCCTCACTTGCAAAAAAAAAGTTAATTGCGTAAAATTAATCTCTTTAATATATTAATCTCTTGCTCTATATGGAGGTGTGAAGACATCTTTCACCCAAGGCTGCTAACCTTATACCTCAAAGGAATCTCTCACTCAGAAACCAAAAGGACAAACGTCTTCGTGTCAGTGTCAAATCAAACAACAGATGTTAAAATATATTTTCTAACCAGCTGTGGTCAAAGTACAGATATTTTTAATATATATTTAACAGACTTTAAAAATGCATATTTTTAACTTGCTGACAATATCACATAATGAAATGTCTCAAATGCAAGATGCCCCATGGTATGTCTGGCATTAGGAATGGAGGAATTTATCCTGTGACCCCTTCAGCAATCAAAAGCACCAAAAGGATTTCATGGAGAATTTTCAACTGACTTTTATCTAAGGCCATACTACCCAGGTAGGGAAGGCATTTTCCATAAATTAATGACTTAATTCAGTTTTCACTTTTGCTTTCTGTTTCACTTTAAAAGAAAACCCTGAGGCTAGCAATACTTCAGTACAATGCAAACCCATGCTGGTTTGTAATAGAGGGCTGCGTTCAAGGATAGCTCCACTGTTGACCTCAACTGCAAGAGCAGGTCCTTGCTAGAAAAGGGGCTAAGGAAGGAAGCATAGCACAGGAGCTTTCATCACATTAGAAGACAAGAAGAAAGAGGTACAGTCAGGAAAAATACATGACAGCAATTAGTCCTTGAAATGCAGTGTTAAGCATTCCTATAGTTTTAATGTCTATGCTTACATTCAGATACTCTGTTGAGAAAACAAATAATTAATTGATCTTATCACAGGGTCAAAACACAGGTATAAAGAAATAGAAATACCAAACCAAGTCCTCAGAGGAGAAAACAAATCTAAATACTTCTGTTAATTCCCTGCAAACCAACGTATAAGTTCCTGATCCCTGAGAGTATGTTCTATACAGAAGCAAGGCGGGAGGAAGGAAAAGGTAGCTAAAAAAAGCAGATGGGTGGACAGGACGGAAATAATAAACAGAGAGAGAGAGAGAGAGAGACTGCTTTAGTGGGGAAAATAGCAGAAGAAGAATTAACTGGGAGATAGAGAATGAAGACCTGAGAAACAAAGTTGAACAGCTATATGGGATGTAAAAAGATATTTGACAGGGTGGATTCTTGAGGGACATATGGGATTATTGGTTGTTGCCTTGGGTTACAGCAGCTCTTCATACCTAGACACCAGAAATACTGAAGAACACCATCTGGAGTACACCACTAATCCTTCACTGACTAAAAACAAAAACCAGAATTTCACTAACTAAGGAGCCTGTTCTGATTACACAATAAAGAAAGTGGCAAAGGTTATGAATTGAATCAAAACTTAGATTAGAAGTTCAGCATGGTATAATTGCAATATTAACTTTTTGTCTTATAATTCAAAAGCTGCAACACAGCAATTTCCCTGTTTGATTCTTGATGACAGCAGCACTACGAAAGAATTAGTTAGAACTTCTGCTAGGAGCTCAGGACAGCAGATCTCCCTTAAATTTTATTTAAATAGTATGTGAAACAAATAATAATAATTTTAAAAAAAAACAGTAGAGGAAAAGTTTCTCAGTATATTACACAACCTTACTGAACATTGAGATGTATTAAACCTTTTGGTACTGGCCATATTTGAATGAGGCAGTCACCTAAATATACGAATAAGTACAGTACAGTAAAGTGTATGTTAAATCAAATATAATCACAGGCTTATCTGTGCCTGGGCTAAATCCAGAAAACCACAGCAAAGCCTGAGAAAAAGGTGGACCTGGAATATACATGCAACAGAGCTTCCTTGTGTCCCAGAAACATTACTGAGCTACTAGACAGGCTTTTGCTCATCAGAAAAAGAGGAAATGAAAAGAGAACATCTGCAATGTCTAAAGTATTCTAAGGGGAATATACGGGAAGGATGTTTCAAAGCTATTTGAGCTAGTGTCAAACAGGGATAGGAGATGCAAAACCTAATGAAGGACATTAAACCACATACTAACAGAGTTTACCTTATGAAATAATTATTAAGCCATGTGATAAATATATACACAGCTCTGAAAATTATTAAAGAACTGGGAACAAGCAAGAATCAATCTCAGTGGACCTCTAATGATCTAAACTGGCCCTGTGTTTTTCCCTTGTGATAGAATATTTGCTCACAGTAAAAGTAAAACAGTTAAAGTAAAGCTATTACTTTGAAAGAGCTTGTAGTACCTACCTCAAAGCACTTTTTGTTGAATTCGGTGGCAACCTCTTTACGCAGGTATTACATTGCCATCTAGTGTATGCAGTATATATTGTAAACCCCAGAAAACAGAATTACATCGTATATAGCAGCTGAATTTTCCCCTTAGCTGGATTTTCTCAATGCTTTTCATCTTGCAGAAAGACAGCTTTCCTCCAGGCTACTCAATCCCAAGAAACACATGACTTGTGTTGCAAAGAAATTCAGCACCATAAAGAAAGCACTAATCTAGAAGCAGCCGCTCTACTGAATCCCATTCTGTTGTATTTAGTGGGTACATCCACCAAAAGCTTTAGGAATTTCAACTGTTCTCATGTAGCAAAGGGTGCTTGGGATTCAATGGTCCTCCCCTGGAGGGGACGCGAGCCCTCACCCATGACAGCAACACAACCACCCTGCTCTGGAGTGACACTGGGTTGAGGAGAGAGGGACGATCCCAATCCTTCTCATCCCGCTTTCTATAACTAATTAAACTGTTATCAAGAAAAGGATGGCAGCTAAGCTGCACCAACGAGTCCCTGGATGGCAAGGAGGCACAGTCCATGCTGCAGTGGCAAAAGACCGATTGCTCCATGCAGGAGCCACAGGGTGTTCCCACCATGCTCCCCAAGGCCCGAGCCTCTGCCCCAGGCGGCCGCATGGGAGTCTCCCAATCCTACTCTGGGAGGAACTGAGGTTTCCCACCAGCATGCCACCCTGTGCGGACTGTTAGCAGTTACATCTCCCACCCTTGAGTACTATCCTTCCCTGCATTACTCGGTAAGAGTGCCTGAATCCACTAGCTGTGAACACTGCTAGAGCCATGTCACACCCAAGTTAACAACAGGAGATATCTGGGCGCTTGTAAGAGTGGAGCTTGGCCATTTTGAAGTCCTGCAACACCAAGTACTGAACAATGCCCCACCATGCTTTTGAATACACAGGCCTCACTGCAGTTTAAGAATTTGGGCTTTTAAATCAAGACCTCTGAAGCACGTGTTTCTCCAATCTTTATGGTAAGATTTATCTTTTTCGGAAGAGTTCTTTCAAAACACAAACAGGCCCAGATCCAGAATGCAAAGATTAACTTACATAGTCAAGGCTACAAAGGAACAAGCAAATGCACCGGCACTGTATTCGAGAGCCCCTGGCCACCAGGTTCATGGGGAGGCCAGTCTGGCACTGAGCACTCCCCCCCTTCCTGCCCAGTCCTTCCTTGGGCTCTGGGGTGCTACAGTGAATGCTGAGCGAAAAAGAAAAAAAATAGTTTCACACTCACCCCATCTGCCAGTTCACCTGAGACAGAAACAGGCTCTCCACTGGAAAGAGAGAACAGGAAAGAACCCTTACTATGATCAGAAAGGGAAGTGATATCCCAAAACTATGCCTCTGCTTTCAGAATCAGGCTTCCCAGTTATGGAACTGAAGAAGCTCCTTTCACCCCAACATCGGTTACAAATACCACGTTTTACAAGAACTGGCTGTTCTTTTCAGTGTCTCACCATTTTAACAAGACATCAAGGGCCTGATGTTATGCATAACCAGCAGATTTTACCTTCTTTTTGCTAGCTGTTGGGGCTTGAATTACTGCTTCTCCTTGTTAATACATTTGTTTGCTTTACTGGTCTTATCGTATGATATATTGCACAGGGTGTAGTAACAATAAATGTATTTAATAGCCTGCAGCCTTTTGTTTAGCCACTACATTACACACTGTATTTGTTATTACTACAATTAATATTCAAAATACATCCTTTATCAAATTCAGTCTCGGTTTGTCACTGACCCACGTATGTTACTTACACTGTGCTTCAGGATGCAAACATGCATGTAGCCCATAAACAGCTGAGCTAGGGGAGGAGGCTAGCTAGCGCCCTAATTCATTTCAGTCTTAAAGAGCCAAGTTAGCAAAAAACCAACTGTTTAAGCTAACCAACGTCATTTTAAATGAAACACTACACTGGCTCTGTCAGCAGATCAGAGAGGCCAGTCCCTTCCAGCAGGGAGGGAGGTGAAGGACAATTAGGGCTGATAACTTCTCTCGTTAGTGCAGCTGTTGGGCGTTATGCCAAGAGAAAAGGTAGCAAGTGTAAATAGAGGTCCAGGGTGATTATAATTCCTTTTTTTCTAAATATGTTGAACACTAATTCAGCAAGATACTGATACCTGTAGCTACCACCAATCGTGTAAATACTCCCATTCTCTTTAGCAGGACAGCAACTCAAGTACAAAAGTGAAGCAAGTACTTAAGTCTTTAATGTAATAATCTACAGATACAGAATTAGGGAGAGATTTTAGTACACCTCTTCCATGCCCTCCTGTGGACTGTTTCCCTCATTCTATCACTATCCTTAAACTTCTTCCAGCCTTAAATTCAAAACTTTTCATAGGCAGACACAGTATCATCTAAGTTAGTTCAGGCATATCTGCAGCCTTTTGGCATGTAGTCAGAAAAAGCTGCCATGACTGTAGCCAGAGCTCGGTACTTTCCCCATTTACTAAAATGAAAGCACTTACAAATGATTTCCTGATCACTAGCTTACTATATGATTAGTTAATAGAATAAATGGATGTTTTCTTCAGAGAGCAAGATATAAAAAGAAGGTAAGTCTTTCGATAACAAGAGGTGGTATCTGCCTTATTTTTCTAAAAGAAAAGTGAATTTTTGTTAACCAGAGAAAAAACTGTTCCAAACAGAAGAGATTATATATAACTAGATCCTTTTCTAATGATTTTGAATGGGTTGGGGTTTTTTTTAATCCAAAGTGGAAATAGCAAGATGTTTACGTTAAAATTCAGAGAAGGAACTCCTCTGGTTAGATGCCTAATAACACAGATTTCAACAGCATCCTATTAATGAGCCTCAATTTGTTTGCTAGCTCTAGCAAGGCTATTCAGCATTTAAGTTAGCAGCCAGCCTTTCATTTGAACTCTACTAGCATGGGAAAGATGTTATTCTAAGGAAGTAGGGGAGGGTCAAGAAACTTCTGAAGATGCTGTCCTACTAATTCCTAAACTAGAGCAGAAGATGAAGCTTGTACCAAGAGCACTTCTGTGTGCCAGTTTGATGTCAAGCATCAGTAGCCAACTGAAGTCAAACAAGGTTTCGCAAGCTATTCAGACTACCAATTTGCGAGAAAGTGTTTGCTGATCATATGGTTACACACAATTTTTCACAGTAAAAGTATACAGAAAAATATGATTTCTAGCCATTCAGCTACAGAACTGTTTCCTGAAGGCCATAGCCTGTTACTGAGCATTCACCACAGTGGATGGCAAAAGTTACCACTGAATTTAGCTGTGAGGGATGTACATCCTCACCTGGAAGAAGAAGATTTTACATTCTTGTCCTAAAAAATGACATCTTCCAGTGTTTTGCATGGTTACAATAATATTTCCTTGTTAATAAAGGAAGCAGTAAAATATTGGAGGCAAAATTATAATATAGAGGGGAAAATCTTAGTGGAATTTCCTATGGCAGCGTGAGGCTTTTATTCACAAAAGGGGCAGCCATCTCGAATCTAATAACCAGATGTGTCCAGAACTCAGTGCTTCCAAATATTTCAGGTATGTGAGGTTTCAGAACATGACACGTTATGCCAAAAATGCACACAGGAGAGGAAACAGGTAATTGGGAGGGAAATGTGCAGTAGTAGCACGTGCCAAACTGCCCTTGCTCAACGTGTGAAAGCTGGGAAAGAGGATCTTTGTGGTGGAAAGAAAAGGGACACAAGGTCATTTTCTACTCCCAAGGATGGCATTTGTGAGCCAGAGTTATTCCACTGAAGTCAATGGTTTTAAATATGGAGTGGAAAATAGACTCTGGCTGTTACCCCTTTTTAAACACAACAGGAGGTGGAGAGTCAGTTCAGCACATCTTTACTTTAAGCCTCTCCTCCTTTCTAGGGACACCTAGGATAAGGGCCAAACAGGTGCCTAAACACCTGGATTTGGTGACTCAAAAAGTGTTGGATTAAGGGGTGATGCAGAGGATGGTCACCTCATCAGCCAAAATTTGTTTGTCCCATCTCTCTAACAGAGGATGCTACCCAGCAGCAGGGGTGGTTTGAGTCACAACGCATTTCCCGCTTCACAGAATTTCAAGGTGGAAACATAATAATGTAGTCTAGGCAGTAATAGGTAGCATAGGTGTCCAGATCCTGTTTTAAGTTTTGGTCATCAAGTAATAATTAAAGGGTATTTAGGGCATTTACATGTTTTTAATTTTATGCTTAGATTTTCCACATACTTAGAATCCAAGGTTTTTGTAGCTTTTTTTTTAACTTTTCAAAACAAGTTTTCCAAATATTGAAGACTTTGGGGAAAAAAAAGCTGTAACAGGAAGTGTTTGCACAACTTTATTTTTATCTTTTGGTTATTTTGATCTGCAATTTTCTAAAGGGAAAACATTCTTTGGAAAAGTATTACATGGGAAATTTTTTTCCCGCATTTTAGGCTTCTGAGTGCATTCCAGACACACATACACACAAAAAAAAAAAAAAAAAGAGAGTTTATATTTAAATATTCATTGATTCCTCAGATAAATAACCATATTGTAGCCTTCCTGTCATTTTTTGTCCCAGATTGCTGTTTTGTTCTTTTCCCATCCCCTAGGTAGAAAGACAAAATATTTGACTAGCTAAAGAAAACTACAGATTTTACTTTACATGGTCATAGCTGAGTCCTCTCTGTTTATATCTTATTCTGATTCTGCAAGTGGGAAATAATTGAGATACATTCCTTGAACTTACAACACAGATGAGAGTTGCAAGATTGCACAAGAAAGGCCTGTCATCTCCACACAGCTAGTTCCCATCATGTCTCTTCGTGTCCCCTCTTTGTAACCTCATTGTAAACAAATCATTGTGGGCATATACACTACAAAGAGGTAGAAAAGACATTGTTGGTATAAGCAAAATGAATGTGAGCTATTGCCTCAAAATATTCCAGCAAGTTACTGCTTGGCTGCACACAACACAGATTCACAGCTGGTACGTATTGGTACACCTCTGCTAGCTTCCCTACAGCAATGCCAGTGACAGCCACTGTCGACCTTCAGCCTAACCTCAGCATCCTAAAGTTTCAAGACATAGTCACGTTTCAAGGTTTCCAGCATAATATCTAGAAGAAATATCTGGGAAACATCAAAGGAAAATATACGCTGAGATCGACAGAATGCCAGTAATGGTAATTGTGACTCTGACATTAGAGGAACTATTGCTAAGGAATATTAGTTATTTTGCTGATGACAGGGAAGTGTAGAGAAGGAGAGTAAATCAAACAGAATGCCCTTTTTAAGCTTCCCCTCCTGCCCCTCAGTAATCTACTCAGGTATGAAAATCCATAGTACAATTGCGTGATGCCCTGGAGAAGAACTGGTTTAGAATTAAACGTGTGGTGCGACTTTGTTTTTTTCCTTCATTGTACATTCAGCGTCCCCATAAACACACAGCTTTCAAGTTCTCAGCTTTGGCTGTAGTCAAGAAAGAGTTTCACTGCGTGTGCTCCTGGATGTTTGCGCTCTTAGCTGCTTACCTACAGTTAATGAAGCTTATCCTGATATTTCCTCTCATTACTAAGCATGGTTTTGATTCTAAGACTAAGACTATCCAGCTCCTAATCCAAGACTATCAAACAATAAAGCAGCAGCTCAAACTATTTGGATGAACAACTTTTTCAAGTATTGAAATTGATGTGGTAGCAATTAGGATAGGTCAAACAAAGCCAAGTGCTGGGCCTTGTGCCCTCCACTAGTTCAGTGAGAGAAAAGGCTGCTAATTTATTATTGCCCAACAAATACAGAGGTCTGAGATAACCCCTATTGCTGCTATTTTATGAAAGACTAGGTGAAGAAAACACTCCAAGTGAAGCATTGAAATTCAGGGAAGACTAAATATATGTGTATATTTAAGTATATAGAGATCCATATAGATATATATGTGTATAGATATATAGATGTATATATCTATGTATGTATGTATATGTGTATAAATAAAACATTCATAATCTTTGTTTCCCTTTTGTGAGTGCTTTTTTATGGTTTGCACAATATCCACCTAAGTATCCTTTTGTCTAAAAGAAAGTGCAGGTTGTCATGGAGTAGTTTGCTCTAATAGAAGAGACTTAATGGTATGAGGAACTGAGAGTAATAGGAAGCAGAAAAGGAACAGAACTGCAGTTTATGATCACACCTTTCTAGCCCCATCTTCAAAGAGAAGAATTCCTGAGTGAAGATCTGGCAGGACATGAAGTATAAAGGCTACTCATTGCCTTCAACAATTTTTATCCAAAGGCCCAGAGTAAGGAGGTTGTTCATTAGAGATGATAAAGCAGTGCATGTTAGCAGTGCATGTTCTGTGACTGTATGACCTTCTATTTCCAGCAGCAGCTTAGTTTCACCTTTTAGATAATAAATTTTGTTGTATCGTAATCTCTTTCACATTTACTGACCTGGAAACCAGCACCTTCTGCAGTGCACAGGCCATATCGGGATTTTAGCATGCATCTCGGGGACATTGGAATGAAAAAAGGAGGTTACGGAGAAAGAACAATTACAAACTGCTGAAGAGGCGGGGAAAAATGTATGGCTTTGACATCCCATCTCTCCCCATGGAAGTAGATGGATTTGAGAGGAATGCAGACTTGCAATACAAATAATTTTCTTGGATATTATGGGAGCTGAAGCTGCTGACATTATAAATATCATGCAAACAAGCCAGTCTTTAATTAGTAAGTTCTAGGAATAGTGTAATTCCAAGAAAATTGAGAAACATGTAAGACTGAAGGAGGAGAGAAAGCCCTTTTAATCTTTTTGATTGATCTTAAAATCGAACACATTCCTACAACATTTCAGCAGGTTCTGTTATATTTGAAAATTCAGTTCAGAATCAAAGCTAAAAATCTCACTTGGCTTCATTCAGAGCACAGATAATAAAGGAACCAGCCCAGACGCAAACATGGAAAATCAATACCCAGATATTTTTAATGGCATACAGATACTGCCCACGGAATCCAAGCCTGAATTCTCAGAATCCCTTAATTAGTGCATCTGAAAATGCTCTTAAGTTGATGAAGCAGAAACTCAAAGGGATGTGTGATTGTCTAAAGCCTCGGGAAACAATTAAACCAGATGGGACAATCATCTGAAAGGGCGTACCCATGAAGAATAAAGGATTGGTTCAGCCAAGGAACACAAACAGCATTTAAACAGTCTTTCAAAAGGACAACAGTCTTATGCAAAAAAAATTCATGTGATGAAAAATCTACTGTACAGCTACCGGAACTATTGCAAAGGTGAATTAGCCTCACTAACAAAATACTGAACATCAGTTCTGCTTCTGAATTTGCCTAGTTTCAGCTGCCAACTATTTGATCTTGTTCAGTCTTTCTTTGCTAGATTGCGGGCTCAATTATGTGGCTACATTAATAAAAACTATGAAACTAGTAAAAATGCTTTTAAGTACAAGCATTATACCATGAAATATCAAAAATATGAATTGATATTTTTACAAATTAAAGATTCAAGTTGAAGCAAAATAGTAGGGTTTTCAAAATTTTATTGTTTACCTTTCATTAACCCTTTTTAAAAATTATTTTTCAACCTACGGTTTTCAAAGGCACCTGAGGTGTCTAGGAAATTATATCATAAGTGAATTGTTTTGGTACGCAAATATTCACTGCAATCTTTTTACAATCTTTTAAATTTGTATTTATTGTATTTTTATTTTGGGATTCATAGTGTTTTCTATTCTTATCTTCGCTTCAATTTTCTCAAATTTAAAATAAGGTTTTTGAGATCAATTAATTTTGAAACAGTCTGTGAACACATCTCCATGTTTAATTGCTTTGCTGAAGCAAAATTCCACTGGGTAAAAATTTCATTCTTCTGTGACACTTGTTCAAGTGTATTACATGTAATTATTATTTTTTTCATTTGGACTTTGTTTTCCTGGCAACTATTTATCTGAGAATTCTTAACATAATGTGCCAGCAACTTATGTAAGCCCACAACTAATAGTACTGAATATTTTTCATGTTAATTTGAATTTATCTTGGCATCTTGTAATACCATCCAGTGCGTTGGCAAACAAATATTGAATGACTTAACTTAGAATGTCCTCCAAATTTTGTTTCTTCTCAGTGGAAATCCCCTGCAAGCTATGTCTAACTTTTGAGACATTACAAAAATGATCAGAAGATTTTGCAGATGTTTAACATCTTGCATATTGCCACATACGTTAACAGGCATCTGATGTTGAGGCCTGTTAGATGTATGTGGAAATAGAGAGCTGAAGACAGAATCTGTATTTATTTGGAAAGGCCTGTATCATGTCCTGGTATAACAAAGTTCAGAATCAGTTTCTTTTCATTTAGTCTTTCAGTTTCCTGAAGAAGGCACAAGAAAGGATTCCCTTCAGAAGTTTCTTTTGCAAAAGCTCTACTAAAACAGCTAATAAATAAGATTTTTAGGTCAAAATGCAGTAAAAGATTCAGGTCTCCAGGCTTCAGCACAGTGCATGAAGGGCATCTGGTGCATCAGACGTGATGCAGGGCAGCCTGCACACCAAGCCAGCAGCCACCATTGTCATTCTGATATGGTCACCAGCTACGTTAGAGCTGTATGTTACATATTTTAAAATATTCCTGTAAGCAGTAACTGGACCCAGGCTTCCGAGGCCTCTTAGGTAAGGTGGCTGCCTGGCCCTCCCTGCTGAGGGGCACCTGCTTTCCCCCCTGGGGGCACCTAGCTCCATAACACAAGGATCTGCCTGGGATTCACTTATCTAACACAGACACCTAATTCAGACATGATTCATAAAACCAGGAGTCTGCGTTCCCTTTATGGCAAACAGAATAGGTGCCTTCAAGGATTTCTGAGCAATTAAGTGCCTAAAATAGCCTAAAGAAGACGATGTTAAAACCTACTAACACCAGGACTGGAGTGAATGCCCCTCCTTTGCCACACAGTAATAATAAATGCTGTGCAGCACAAGCCAGTTAGTTGTGTTTCAGTGTGCTGCTGCTCCCAAAGCTGCTTCTGTATTTTATCCAAAACTTCTTTAAACTAAAAAGCATTCCAGCCCCCATAGGAAACACAATGCAGATATGCTGATATATGCATATACAGGGATAAATATCACTATCATGATAAACTTTCAAATAAATTACCTGAATCTGAAGGGGAAAGAAGGCGGTGTTAGGTTTACTGCTATTCCTTTTCAGATTAAGTTTCTAAGACCATGTCTCAGAAACCATGTCTCAGACTATGTCTAACCTATGGGATCCAGGAGCACTTCCCAGCCTCCAAGTCTTAATGTATGCCTGCCACGCTCTGACGTGGAGTCAGAGGCATAGGCCAGACCCTTCCTCCTATACCACCAGGGAGGTGTAGCAGCTGTCTTCTACCTCCATTGGAGGACACCTAAGCATGCAGGCCAAAAGCAAGCTACTGGTGGAGCTTCTGGAGACCTGAAGATTCAGGATGCCAGGCCATACCAGGGGACCTGCCTCACAGTGCAAGTTCAAACTTAGGATCTTTAGACACAAGAGAGCCCTTGTAATCCACGCCTGATGGGTCTTGGCACAAGTGATCCCTGAGCTGCTCAGGCTGGGCTAGTTCTTGGCACACCCAGAGAGAGAACTGGAAGCAGCCAAGGAAAGCCACATGAGCGGATATTTAGTGAGCTGAAGGGAGGGAAGTCAGACTGTAATTTCGTGCTGCTCTTGGCAGCCAAGTCCTCTCTTGAATCTTGTCCATAGTTTCTGAAATGTGTTTAATTTACCTTTTGTGCAAAAGGTGCTGGAATGTGGAGGAGGGATGTTGGTTCTTCACTCTTGGACACCAGCACACGCACCACGGCGGACCGCAGAACAGATGCTCCTCCAAGTCCATGAACTGGAATCTCACATTACTGGATGGTATTGCAACACTGTGAACCCCTCTATTGCTGCCATGCTGCAGTCAGGTAAGAAGTTCATCTAGCTCTATATTTTGTCTCTAAATTATGGCCCTGACCACATCCTCAGTGGGTGAATGTAACAAAAATGTCACCCTGATTTACCCTCCTATCTTCCACTGAGCGGTTCAGAGGCTTAGTGAGCTTGTAGGTTGCCACTGGTCCAGCTAATCTCCATTATTTCTACTTTAGGTCTTGCAATGACTCTTAACAAGTTCCATGACCAATTCTGCACTTTGTGAAAGTGGACTTCATTTCTTGTTTATTATTTTGCATCTTTCTCCTGGAAACGATGAAGAACAATTACTGCTAATGCAAAATGAGCAGCCTTGGCACCGGACAGTCCTGACTACTCAGATTCCAGGCTTGAAGGTCTGATAAAAATCTCAGTGAAACTAATGGGAATCTTTCCAGAGCAGCTTTACCTAAAGTCTAAAGGCACAGACATACTGCACTCCTAGAATCCCATAGGCACATAATCCTATTCAGCCCTTTACTTAAAGAATGATTAGCAAAAAGGTCTACAAAATCTACTCATTTTGCAATACTAAACTGCTTCCAGTGCATTCCCAGATGTCAAATTCCCTCTACGTTCCCAATGCAGGAGCCAAACTCTTCAGCTTCTCTCTTTGACAATTTCCACTGTGCAGAGGGATGCATGATTACAAAAATCTGTGGTGGCTTAACTGAATATGAAAGTAGGACAAAGATAAAATAACATGAAGTATTAACCATTAATTCAGGGAAAATCTAGCACTGTGATAAATGGTGCCTAATCATGGATGTGTTTAAGTCATTGCTGAAATCTAATGCCTGGGGCATCGAGAGGCAAAATAAGGAGGGCTGAAGAAAGATCAGCACTGCAAGGCCATTTAACTCAATTAATATACTCCCATTATCACAGTTAGTAAAAGTAAACAGCAGTTGTTTCTAAATATCTCGGTTTTATACTGTCTATTCCAATACTTGCTCTGCTGCTCAAAACCTTAGCCCCTGGAAGCATAAGATTACATCAACTTCTCAGTTGTTATTTTCTTCTCCCCCTAAAGCAGGCTTTAAAAATGGCAACCTGACGCAAACTCACTCAAAACCCTCACAAGCCAGGAGACAGACAAACCCACTAGGTTTTTTAATGCCATGACTTTCAGAAAATCTCCTGAGTGTTTTTGCTTTCTGGGTTTAATTATAGAAGTCAAATACTGGAACAGAGGCTGTGTCAACGACCGAACTTATGAGTCAAATTAACAAGCAGTAAACTATTCACAACAGATGTAGCTCTACATAAACAGAAACATACAGGGGGAAGAAAATACCTGCAAGGAGACAATCAGAATGAGCTCTTTGCAAGATTCAGGAAGGCAGAAAGCAAGTGCCGCAGTGATGTTTCTGGGTCCTGCGTTTCCAGTGCTGACTACAATTAGGAAACAAGGCACTCCTCCAGCGGAGCAGGTTTACTGAGAAGCTCTAGACGGCTGCTCTAACTCCTAGAGAGGCGGTCATTAAACTGCTGGTATTTTACAGCCTCCGCAGGCCTGAGTCAGACTAAGCTCAGATATGGGAGAGAATCAGGCTCGTGGGAACTGCGCCTTTTAACTTTAAATTCCAGCTCCTCTAAACCTACCTGCCATCCTTCTCTGAATCTCCCTCCTTTCATGGGCTAGTTATTAAGTGTTCCTAACGCACTTGTTAGATCTGTTAAAAAACCTCAGAGAAAGAAACTTGGTAGCAATTCTTTCTTACATACCATCTCAGTTTTAATTTACACTTTAATGTATGTTATTATCAGCTCAGGAATAGACAGGACTATATGTGAATTCACGTATATTGACGTGAACACCACAACCTAGGAAAAGGGAAACATAATTCAGATGCAGTGATTTTACTTGACTTACTTCATTATTATAATCCTGACCAGTATAGTTATAAGGAATGCGTAGTACCGCAGGTTTGCAAGCACACTGCGCTTTCTAATCCTAAGGATTGATATGGAAAAAGAATAGATTTGTAAACACTGTGGATGGAAGAGACACGCAAAAGTGTATGCCCTGTCCCCACTGACCTTGCATAGATGAAGAGCATCTCATTCTTATCCATGACTTTACTTGAAAACCTGCATGGGAAAAGCGCTCAGAAAGATGTATATTCCAAAAGGAGCGTATTCCGGCACAAAGTTGAGGGACTATGGATGGCTCTCAATGGGATACCGGCACTAATCCCAGTCTTGTTTCTCTATTCAAACAGCAAATTAATTGGCACACGCACCTCACTGAGGATGTCTATGGCATACTTTGCAGACATGCACAGCCAAAGAGGTCACGTTTTGAACCTGTAAATTACTCACGCATTTTACATTTTAAATAAACCTGTAGATTTATTGTACAATAGTACAGCATGTGCCTTTTTAACCAAAAGCTCAGCATCACACAACACTTTAATCTTCCATTTAAACATACACAGTCCTACAACACAGCTCAGTTCAGCTAGGAAAGCTACATAATGAATTAATTTATTGAGAGTCCTGGCTATGCTGTTCTTAAGGATGTTTACCTACAGCAAGAACAGTGGCAGTGGTTCTGGTGTTGTAACATTTAATCACTTTAACCTGTTCTCAGCACAGTAATAGCAAGCAGTCATCTAGAGCAAAATGAGGAGGTCATTTAAGGGACGCTACATTTAATTGCAAATGCATGAAACAGTAGACCAGAGGATCTCACACATGTAATACAAGTAAGGATTAGAAATCTGCTTTGAGATCACTGTGACGTAGTGTCTGCACTAACGGTGCCCCACAATCCACCACACAGGAAGACCGGATGCATGACAGGCATCGCACCATGCAGTAATATTGTTTGGATTGAAATTGTTAGGTTTGGAAGGGGCAGAGCAGGGTGTTCTGCACAAATATACACTTGCCTTATTACATTAGTTTACAGGTCAGAAACACGCCTGTAGCCATTTGCCCACATGCCAGCAGCCTCTTGTTTCAATTGATTTTTACAGTTTGCTTCGATTTTAGCTGGTTCAGTCGAAAACAGTATCGTTACTTCCAGACACGGAGTGTGTTTTGTGCTATGTGTCTTAGCCTTTCAAATTGTCATAAACACCCGAGTTGGTGTAACTGGGCATTCTTTAGGCACGCTCTTGTGCACAGCTAGCCACAAGTTGTTATCAAGACATGTTCAGATACGCTTTTTCACTTGCCACAGGGGTTCCTCATTGCAACGGAGATTCGAAGTTCATCACTGCTTAATGACTTACAGCAAGTGAAGTTCCCCTGAAGTTTGGAATTAAGTATCTACTACCCAAATGAGCTACAGGTTACATAGCAAATTCTTGATCAGAGAAAGTTTATGCCTTTTTATTGCTGTTCAATTAATCAATGTGTGTCAAACCTTAAGCCTGTTACTTTAAAGGATCAAGTGCTATTTTTATTAAAGAATTTCAAATTCTCAAGAAAAACAGTATTTTCAGTAGATTTTTAAACACCCAAAGGAGGTAAATTTGGATCCTACTCCTGAACATGTGATTTCTCACTTACGGCGGGACCATGATAGTGCACTGTTGGTTGGTTCTGAATGGTACTGAACTCCTACAGTATCAATTAAAATAATATGCTAATCAAAACACAGACAGTGATACTAAAGAAACAGAGGAAGGAAATTTATATCAAACATCTGATCTTGAATTAAAACAGACCAGCAATAGTGTGTAAGCTTTCAAACAGATGAGACGCTTAGCTGCTATCAAGTAGCATACCAGCAGTAGTTTCAGAAGAATTATACCAAACTTGCACCCACTATGGTTCATACGTACTCTCTGACTCCACAAATTTCACTCATCTTAGACAAAATACTAAAGCAAGTTAATTCAAGTATACTAAAAAAAATGGGAGGAAGAAGGATCTTTTTAAATCAAAGTTGGTTTTTGTATCATCTTCCAAGTATTTTGGGAAAATTTCACCACACTGAAAAAATTTTCACTTATCTGTCTCGCTTCTAGCTTTATGTAAGACTAACCAGCAGAAGAAACAAAGTTGGAAACAAAACCATTCTTAGCTTGTGAGACTAAATGCATGTCCTCAGTAGACCTCCAGTTCACTGTCTAAACTGTAATGTTTTACTAGCTTTTGGTGAACATATGAACTTTTGGCTGATTATCTAGACACCACTGACACATGTAAAGATTATTGAAAAGGTAGTTATCGAATTAAAACAGACATCACCTGAAACGATTTTTTTTTTCTTGCTGTAAAACAAACACAAGCAGCATATTAACAAGATGCACAAGTTGTTCTTCACCCATTCACAACTTTTTAATTTGGTTAATAAGTAATGAGAAATAATTAAAACCTGATCTTGAAATGTCGATAACAGTTTAAGGAATAAAGCTCTGCTATTTCCTGAATTCATTCCATGCCATCCTTAATAAAAGAGCTTATGCAGATTCCTTCTGCTTACTAAAACCCAGTCAGCTTCTCTTTCTTACATATTTAAATAGCCCCAACACCAGAGACATACAAAATGTTATACTGAATTTTAATCCTTGTAAAACATTATTACACCACACACTGTTATGATACATCTTTTCAATAACATCCATTACAGAACTCAGTAAAGAGCACTGTCTGTTACTATGCACTGTCAAATATTTCTGGCAGTATTGGGAATTGACTACAGCATATTTCTTTTTTAAAACCAAGAGTTAACCTACATATTCTGAACTTGCAAATAATACACAACAGATTGTACTTCCATATAGGCTGCAGAGACATTCACTCGTTTTTTTCTGATTTGTATATAAGAGTAAATTTTCTATAATAATATGGAAGAAAATTAATAACTTATGTAGCTAGGAGGCTAGTAGTTATTTATAATCATATTATTCAAAAGATGACTGAAAAATTCAAAGTTAATTATTGTGAAGTGCACAAAATCTAGAATATAGGGACTTTCCACAGTACATTATACTAAGTCAACATATAATAGATTAAAAGCTGTAAAGCCAAAATCTTCCTTTAAAAATTTAGTGTTTCTGACATCATCTTCCACCATTCCATCAACTCTTCTTTCTCCTCTTCTTTTCTTTCAGACAATGACTCCAGTTCAAAATCAACCTGAGCAAGAGAAACAATCAAAAACATCAGTAAGATTTGTAGAGAGAAGCGTAGGCTTTTAAGTCATTTACTGAAAGTTGTTGTTTAACACAGACATGGGGCTTAGGGAGGTACCTTCCATTTTAGGTTAGGTTTATTTCAAAGTCTCTCAGGGCTGATTTAAATATGTGCAATACTAGCACATCAGTACAATAAACTTATCTAAAAAATGCACATAGGTGAGAAAATTTCCAAAAGAAACCAGACATCTGTCCAGTCTTTGACTTATCTAAACACTTAAAAAAATATGAGCCAATGAAATTAAAACTGAGTAATAGCCAGCCACATAAATCTTCTAGCCTATAATAAAAGGATCATCCACGTATTGCTGTCTAACACTTAGCAGTGCAGATCCCCAGCGTATCAAAACATGTATTCAATTTTATGCCATCAAGAAGATCCAGGGAGCTTTTCTGACACATGGCTCACTAGTGTAGATACGATGTGCTAGTGTAGTATACCCTATCATATGACACACACTAGACAAATAAGCATTTATTTTAATCGTTAAGAGTGGAATCCACACCTGTGGAGGATGAATTAAAAATGCTTCTGAACTCCTAGATGCAGCCTAGGTCTTATTCACTATACATGTTGGGTATCTACACAAAGCAGAGCTCCATCGCTATCCTTCTGCACAGAGCTGAACACTGGTTTTAACCTATGCAGCTAGTCACTTGACAATTTAGATTAAAAATATCAAGTCTTAATGAATACTGAACATCTCTTACTTTTTATTTTGCACTATTTAAAGATATTCTGTAATCTTCTATCCGATTGGCTATTCACACATCAACCAATAAAAAAAGTATTAAGTATCTCAGTATTACCCCTCACTGTGTCTTTTCATTTTAAATAAGACCAACGGGAGATGAAATGAGTTTACAATGAGATTACTCTCAGTTGCTTGTGCAGCAAGTACTAGAAGATTAGATTTCCAGTCTGTCTTCTAAATTAGCATATTCTGAAATATTATGAAAAATCACCTCCTGCTTACATGTTTACCATAAAGGAAAAAAAGTAAGAGACTTTTTTTTATATATAATAGATGATAAACCAACATACATGTGAGAACTTACCACAACTGCAGGGCTAAAGGGCACAGCCACTTTTTTAGTTATTGCTAGATAGCCTGGTGCTGAGGCTGTAAGTTTGTAATTTCCAGGCACAAGCAATCTCCAGTAATCACCATCCTTGGCTGTAAAGAAGAAAAAAAAACAAAACCAAATAAATATGTATAAAACTAATTATGCAGCTAAGGAGAAGGTACTGTATATCTTGTCAATGTCTGTTGTATTCCTGTCAGCCCCTTCCTTTTGTCTGTCTGAAAGGATTGTTCTCTAAGGGCTGTATAAATATATCATTACAGATTTTCTTCTTTCCAGGTAACCAAAACACAGATTTAAACTCTGAAGTTGTGCTGTAGCCTCCATGAGAGATTTTGCCTGCTGAGGCTGAAGGCTCTCCAGCACACTGAAGAAAAGGACAATCCGGGACATTATTCTACTTTAGAAGCACCCCCCGGCCAATGTGCAGCTCCTGTTAAGTGTCTGAGTTTCAGTTTGCAATGCAATATGGATTTTTAATGTCCCTCAGTATCCTGAAAATCCAAATTTAAATAAATCTTATTCTCATCAAATGTAAATAAACAGGACCACCTTTCTCAATTTATTTTGCTGCAAAAGCTGTAAATGATCATTTCCTGGAATACTCCACGTGTATCGCCCCTGAAGCATCATTATCTACATGTTTCAGTATCCAGGCAATATCTAGGGCTTTTTTCTTCCATTTAGCTAAACAAAGAAAAGAAAGTTTGAGCCACTCAGGTCAAAGAAAGGCTCCTACTGCACTGAGTGTTACTGCAGACCATCTCTTTCAGTCACAGAATAAAAATGCATCATCCTTTTCTCTAGAAATGACCCTCTCCCATTTTCACAAAGATCAGACGCTCCCTGCACCAGAAGTGGGCAATCATCTAATTTGTCACAGGCTAATACTCTGAATTTCTCTATCTCCACGCAGAATTTCAGAAAACATTGCAAGGCTATTCTAAAGGTCATTTAGCAGTGCCGTTTAAAGCACTTGGCCATGCTCTTACTGCCAGTTTCTTAAATGCTTTTTCAGCACATCTGCAGCTACACAGTGCACAGAGGGAAATATTACTTAAATGTCTGCAATTCGCACGGTCAAAAAATGTCAGTAGTCAGTCCAGTTGTTCCCAGACTTTTCTCTTCATAAAACAGAAAGGAAAAAAATTACTGCTGCAGAGCCATGATAATGATCTATTCTAATTCCTGGCACTGGAACAAAGCTGAATCTTAACTCACGAACAAAGGAGCAGGAAAAAAAAAGTCAAAGAATATTTATCCTTCTTTTTGAATGTACTAAAATTCAAGTACTTGTTTTCCTCACTGTTTTGACAATACACGATTTCCAGCCTTCTACACGCACAATGATGTGAGAGGATTCATGATTAGATGCTTTTCTGTATCGTAGAAGCGTGAGCTGTAGTATCGTATGCATCACTCTCATACCTCAAAATATCTTTTTGCACAGCTTATTCCCTTTTTATTATTCCTGAAAATTTATGTCCAGCCTCTATACTTTTTTGCCTTCTTACATACAGTGAAAGAAGGTGGCTAATGTTATCATAGACTGTTCTCCTGCTTGGCAGAAATGCTGCTCTCTTTGCAAGTGATGTGAGAAACAAACACAAATCAAAGCCAACTGAAGGGTCTAACAGTCCTGTTTCATAGTATTCTGCATCTCTGTAACAGTATAGTGAGTCGTATCATTGAGAAAATGACCATTATGTTAGCTTATACATAAAGCATTGGCATTTTATTAGTGTTTTTCTAATTAGTATCTTGTACAAACAAAAAAAATTGCCATTCAGAATAAGAAAGCATAGGTCTACAGGGAAGACTGCAAGTTGGCACTGTGCGAGCTACCTTTGAATTCATTCCTAGAATAAAGCACACCACCACTGAAGAGGTGACACACAATTTTCTATAAACACCAACATGATACTTACCTCTTTTAGAACCGCCCTTCTAAAAAAAAAAAAAAGCCACATAATTAAAAACAGCAGAGAGAATTTATCTTTGCAGGAGGAAGTTATGTAACCTGAAAATCTGTCAAGAATTTACATACCAAAAGGTATGATTGCATCATAAGTAATGTAACAGTTTTGGACTACAACTTAGACTTCAAACTCAAAACGACACTGCCGACAGGACTTTAAATCCTGGCAGAGTTGTGAAACACTGCTAGCACCACAAATCAGAAGACAAACGAAGCACAAATAACCAAGAGCTGCCAGAACCAATTCACGCCAGAGATCTATGAAGTCCCTACAACCAGTCTCCAGCTACTTTGAGAGCAAAATACAAGAGAGAGATTCATGAAATCCTGCAGGCAACAAGCTTCTTGAGGCACAACATGTTTTCCTGGCTTCAAAATTTTGCTCCCTTACAGCATCAGCTGATAAGATCTGAAATGGCTCCAGGTTGTGAAGCAGAGGGAGTAGCAGTATATTCCAGTACTTCTTGTTTTCCTGAGGTACAACACTCACCTGATGTAATGTCATGGCTTATTCCCTCCACAGAAATTGTAGCATTTGCTATTGGATTGCCCTGAAGATCTTTAACAAACCCCTTCACTCCTCGATGAATCTAAAATAAATAAATAAAGTCAGCAACACATGGGAAATCAGTGGAAAATTCTTAAGAAAAGATAGCTTTTTCGTCAACGAAATATCTATTGATATATCTAACGATGCATGTTAGGGATCCCACAGTCTACATGCCAACAACCATCAAGGATAATTACTAAACATCATAATGGAACAAAGAGTGAAGAGGAAAAATAATTCAGCTGGTAGTTATACTAATTCCTCTGTGCAATGCAAGCATTTCTCAGAAATATGCAGCAAATCATAATATATGTGAACACTGCCTTGAAAGTCTTTGTCACTGGGGATTAATGAATGTGCTGAAAAGCTTTGAAAGACAGCCTAAAAAAAACCTTTTTTTTTTTTAAGTTTCATCAACTGTAAGAATTTAGGGCTAATAATAGACACAACTGCTTAAAAGTGAGACATTAACAAGCTTGAGTGCCGGCACTTGGAATTTGATGGGCGATCCCTGTGTGAGATGCTTGAGCTCTCTATTGTGCACCCAAAACATCCAGGTCTTTGAGCTGGGACCACATAGAGTCTCAACACTCCCCACATGGCCTGTGAGAGAAGGGTGACGGTGGGTCATCTCCTAGTTCCTTCTTGCCTCTTAGGCAACATGCTCCAGGCAACAGCACCAGCAGTACCTAATTTGTCTGTTCCCAGCATATATGAAATTAAAGCACTGATCTGACCGCAGTGTGTGGAGAGACCAGTCCTGCTGGTATTTCTTAAGCATGGTCTGAAAGCAGAGTGAGCTCCTCAGAGGCAAGATACTGAGGATCTACCACCCTTTCACAGCCTAAGATAGGGAGCTCTCAGCGCTGGGGACAACGGGACATTTTGAACCCATGCAGAGATGCATCTCATTGGGAGCCTGGAAATTAAGCGGGGAAGTGCTGTGGAGTTCAGGCTTCTCTCTGATTCGGCGATATTTGAAAAGACTTGTGGATCACAAATTTTATTGTGAGATTTTGATATTCCCCTTTACGAACCTATATGGTGTATTCAGCTGCTATAATTTAGTTCACCAGACTCCTCTAATTTACACTGTGGGAGAAGCCTGACACAGATCGCCTTAGAAAAGCAGAAAGTACATATTTGCACTGCCCTCAGCAATCATGGGGGAGCTGGAGCATAGAGCTGGACCTCTTATCCTGTAAGAGGATAAAAACCAATGCCAGATAGGCCATCTGAACTTCAAGCATAAAGCCATCAGCTCTACAGGAGCAGAGGAAGTTGGCAAAATAATCTCTTACACATTAGTAATTTGAAAATGCAGTGACACCATAGTTTTCCATGAATCAGAGAAAATTAACCCATGCGCAAAGGAGCTGAACAATTTGAGATGGATCCCAACATAAATGGGTAAAAACCTGCAGTGTAGATAGAGCTTTTTCCTCAGCCCACATACAACTTACTAACAGAACTGTATAACAAACATTTCAAATATTCAAATATTTCAGATTTCTGGCTAACTAAAGCATTTCTCCACAAAGAAATTCTTAAAGAAATGAATGTATTACTTGGCCAGCACCGCTAACAAAGTATGTTTCTGATTTTGCAATCCTAGGTGTGCAGCTGTTAATGATATCAGATATATTTGTGATCTTTAACTACAATATCCAGGTTTCAGAAAGTCGAAACTGCCACGCTGCTTGGAACCATCATTTGAGTGCAGCCTGCTATATTGGCATGGAATGATTAAAAAAACCCACACCGACCAAAAAAAAACCAAAACCAAAACACCAACCCAAAACCAAACACACAGACACAGAGATCTCTTCAGGAGTGTTAACTTCTAACAACCCATTAGCACAAGACTATCTAAACCCACAACTACGCTTTACACTTCTAACCAGATTTTGTATAATTTTTAATGGAATCAGAGAGCAGCGGAGTATCTAAAAAACCGGGATTAGAGATGTCCCTCGACATTACACTGAACTGCCAGGCAGTTCCAGTCTAATCCAGCCATCTAGGCTCCCTGTACACCCAGAGTGATTCATCCCACATCTGTAGGCACACTTTGCTATCTGTAGATGGCAATCCATCCCTCTTAGTATACACATCAGTGCTGGGGGAATGAATTATACACTCTGGTGATGTGTATTACTTTTCATTGAGGAAGCCGACACAAATGTCTATAACAGCTTAAGTAAGGGGAGATGATTTCCATACTGTAACATCTTCTTTCTTTTCCCTTCTTCTTCCACATATTTAGAAAGATCACACAGGATTTACCATCTTAGGGTAAAGGCAAGAATTATGAAGCACCACTTGGATTAATATGCAATTTTGGATTAGATGTTCACACAGCACAAAGTTTAGAAGTTTTATGTACAATAACTAGAGTTTTGCCATCCTCTTTTTTGTTACCTGCTCGATGTAATTGATAAGGGAGTTCTTGTTGTCCTCCCAGTAGCCCTTCAGAGTTTCTTCAGGTGGGAATTTTTCACAGCTAAGCTCCACTGTGATTTCAAAGCAGTTGCTGCTGAGGTAATTGAAATCCTGCATTCCTGCAATGCCAGAAAAGAGAGTTAGTAATGCATTTTGCATTGTTCTGATGTAAATAGAGTAAAGGGGGGCATGTGAGATGCTGGGGCTGTTAAGAAAATAATAGCTATAAACACAGTTGGTGCAGTTCTATTTAATCAGCTTAGTTCTGAAATCAGAGGCATTAAATCAGAGAAACCAACAAGACAATTCCAAAAAAAACATTTTCTTCCCAAGGAAAGTTGGGAAGACTTAACACCAGGCCTGTATACTTCTATCTGACGTTGCACCTGGCCTGTATACTCTTACCTGACACATGTTTTTGGATAGCTGACATATAAATTACTTTTTTTCCCTCTTCAGGAACAGAAAATTATTTCCGATTATGGCTGAAATATTTCCAGATGAAAGCAAAAGGTGATCACTTCGTAAACCAAAAAGAATGGCAATTAATTATAAAGCAAATGAAACATGACAAAGTGGCTTTGAAAAAGAGGTTTATAAGGACTGGTCAAAAACATGGGGTTTTTTTTCTGAAAATATAGGGTTTCAACATAGTAACACTTTACAAGAAAAGCATCTGTTTGCTAAGGAATATTCTTTGTCAAGCTTCTCGGCATAGATTCCAAATATTTATGATTTGCCACCAAAAAAAAATACAAAAGCAAACTTCCTATAAACTTCCTTTACATGGAAATTTTTCCATGGATAGGGGTATTTCCCACCCACTCAATGCCTCTGCAAAATCAATAATCAATACATTACGAGAAACATCATTATTAATGCAACTTTAATCATAGGCATTTAAAAAATATATACAGTAGCATCATCACTAGGAATAAAAACTTGATGGGAAAGATGTACTCTTTTACACTTCTGAGCCCCTCCTCTTACTACATGGAAGTATTGGCTATTTTCTCAAATCAGTCAACCAATAACCAAAGTGGTTTCCAGTTTTGTACCTGGATTAGCCAGCTGGAGAGGGACTGTGGCTGTCCCCAGGCGGGTTATAAATATATTCTTTGCAGAAGCTGATGTAGAATTAGTGCTTGCCTTCCCAGTCTATCTAGCTAGCAGAGTCAGTGGATTCTCAAATGGAGGACTGAAAAGAAAAAGCCTACCAAGCATTTCGAGCATCCCCATGGAGGTCACTGAGGGATTTAAAAGTGCTTCAAACACAGCTAATTCATTCAGCGCTATGTTCCCCTATGCAAGCTACATATGAGAGTTAATGCAGTCTCTTTACCGAAGCACCGGTGTTGTGCACCAGTCCAAAAATGACCAGAGAGCTGATGTCATACCCAAAAGAGAACACCGAAGGCAGTGAACAGATTGAGTCAGGTGGGATTTTGCCAACACGTTAAGGTGAATCTATTTTCTGCCAACTAGACTCCTAACTACTGATAGGAGCAGGGACTTTTCAGATTCCTAAAAAGAACATTTTTATTTCTAAGCCTTTTTTAGATGGCTGAAAAATGAGGACACAGAAGGCAAAGGTGCTCCTGGGAGGGACAGCTCTGATGTCCCACCAGGCAGAATGCAAGATGGACCATTCAGCAGTACACAGCGAGAGAGCAGCGGAGTCATGAGTAAAATCCTGACAGCAGTGCTGACTGCCAGGAATCTGTTCCAGACACTAGATAATGTTGTTTTTCTTGATTTTTGCCTTTCTTCTACAAGAAAGAAAGAATCCATAAAGAGGAGAACTGGGAGCCAAAGGGCATGATGTAATTTTACTGTGATGCCAACAACTCTTGACCATGACTGCTCCAATTCTCTGGAAGTTTCTCCCTCCCCCCTTACCTCCCAAAGCAAGGTGATACTCAGGGATGCCCCAGTTTCTCAAGGACAGAATAAAGAAGCAATATATTTTCCAGTTTTGTGCACAATATCCATATCCTATAGTTTGTTTCCCAGCTCCTGGCCTGGGCCACAGTTTATACGTGTTGCTCCTGAAAAATTTCAGCTTGCATCACAGAGCTGCGGGTGATGATCTGAATCTCTGGGACGGAGAACAGGGTGAAGATAGCCTAGATCTAAACTGCGGCCTACTACATATGTAATCTGGAGAGCATCGGGCTGGCTACGTACAATTTGCACTCTTTACCTGCCTGTTCAATATGGCGATTAGGTGCAATATCCAAGAAATCAATACATTTCAAAAGATTTATTCAACATTGCGGCAACTTTGCTGCCACTGGTCAAGCTCTCTAACTGCCCTATTCCTTCTTGTTATGCACATGGCACATATCACATGCATGCACACCACCACACACTCCCAAAGCCTCTCGTTTTAACAAAGGATAGCACAAAACTAACTTTCCTATACTTTAACAGGGACCACTCTCTGAAGATCAGAAAGGCTTAGCAGACCTCAGATACAACTGAGATTCATGCCCTTCACTGCTGACCACAAGTAGGTCTTTTCTTTGAAACTGAGCAACAGAAACACTACTCTGCTGCACTGCTCTACCGTCCCGAAGGACTACAGTGTCTCTATGTTAGTACTCACATAAATAAGCTTAGAATATGGGACAAAACTAATTTCTTCAGCTTTTAAAAAAAGGAACTCCAACCTTCTCAAAGAGAGTGGAGTGCAGGGTGTGCCCCTGGCATCCAGGCATCAGAATTACTTAGACTTTGAATTACAAGCTACAGCACTAAGCTAGTTCAGCTTCTACACATATAAAGACAGTAACTTTTAGCGGGACAGGATGAACTTGCACCTTGTGCGTAATAGGGAGAACATGTGCTTCCTACACGTCATATAAAATCCTAAAAAAATTTACCTAACATTGCTTCCAAAACTGGTAACATGAAAGGTAATTCAAGATAGGAACGAATTAATTGAGTGCCAAGAGTGATTTGAGAGTATCTGAAAATAAAAAGACACTTAAACAATAGTACAGCAATGTAAGCTGCTTTGAAATGCTATTTTTGCAATGACACGAATCTGATTAGACTCAGGTGACTGTAATGACAGAACAAGCAGAACAGGCATGTGGCTAGCTAGTAATTCATTGCTATCTGCTCTTCTCATTTATATTTCCAAATAGATATTCCACACAAAAGGTACATTAAAAAAACATTATCAATGTTGAAACATCATGCACTCAACAGCTAAGGAAATGCCAAAATTAAAGATGTCTGTGCAAATTTAATTTGGCTTTCTTGTGCATAAGTGAAATCATTAATTACATACTGACAGGGAGAAGACCAGTGTTAAAAATAGCATGGACTTCATCTACAGGCTTGTTTTTCCCCAGGGTCTGGTGGCTAAAAGGGTCTTTCCTGAACACAGAAGAATGACCTCTTTGCCTTTGCTTACTGCTCTCTGAAAAACCTCCTAATTACAGATGACAACTAATACAAAGCAGGTGTAACAGGCATCATGGTGTCAGACTTAGCACAAAGATGCTGTTGGGGGAGCTATTTTCTCTGTGCCCTTGCTCCACGGAAGAAAGTAACTACTAAGCAGGTAACGGTGAGAAAAACCTCACAGCAAAGTGTATTAAGAGACAGAAGCAAGTGTCAAATATTCCTGTACATCATCTGCTCTCTCCACGCCAAAACCTGAATGGAGAATTGCCACTTTGCCTGAGGTCGATGAGGAAATCCTGAGGTTTGACAAGAGGGAAGGATAGAACATGAACGCAATGGAAGGTTCACCCTTACTTCCAGTTTGAGACAAGGGCTGCTACCAGACTTTTCTGCCACCAGATGTTCAGCCTTCCTACTGAAAGAACCCAGGTATTCAGAAAAACATATGCAAAAGCAACTCATACTCATACGAGAGAGCCACCCATATGTTATCCCTGCATACTGAGGAACCAGTGAAGTCTGCTGCTGGCCCACCACGTAGTGCTGTCTTTTACAGAAGGTAGAAGTTCCTGTGGGCGAATGATACGGGCAAAAAAATTGATGCAGCACAACTGGGGGCACCATAATAAGCTCTATAGGGCAATAGCAACTTTAGAAATTTATTAGAAAGAAAAATCAGCCCTTCCTAGGTCAGAGCTCTTGGTCTGATGAGGAACTGTCCAAGGCAGCATCTAGGAGAGCACAGCCTCCTAGCTCAGCTGTCCTCCACTCTCTCCTTTTTCCTTCCCTCACCACTGCTCTGCTAAAGCCATGCACTCCTTTCTACACCAAACACAGCTCCAGTACATACTCTCACCTATTTTCTATCTCTATTCCCAGTCACATTGCTCCAGTTCTCCTTTCTCTATAAACTTGAGGCAAGTCCTCTTTTATTTTGCTTCCTTTCAACCCAGGGAGATCACACAGGGATGCGAGCCTAACCTGCAGATGCCCATAGGACACTGAGCTACTCTCACATCCCCTCGCAGGACCCAGGACAGCCCACAGCAACCCAAAGGTGCAAAGGCAGAGAAGCACCGCCTGAGCTCCGAACCGGAGCAGATGCCATGCAGACAAGGTCTTCAGAGAGTTTCTCTTGATAAATCTGAGCTCTGGTAAGGATATACAATGAAATACTTTTCCCAAAGCAATACAAATGGCTTTTCAATAGCTTCTATCACTGCTAACTTTGAGTGCGTTATCATATGGATAGCAAAAGGTCACTGACACAACAGATGGTAACTTATATGCCACATTTCAGTTCCCAGACAGAGCTTTTCGGACTAAAGCTTCCAAGAAAATTTTCACTTGAACCAAGCAATGTTTAGTTATTTTCCTTAGCACTAGACATGGAAACAACAGAACTGTTTTCGCTGAATTATTTTTGGTTTTTAAGTCAGCCTGTGGCAAACATTACCATGGAGGTTTTGTTCAAAAGTCACAGCTTGCCAGCTGATTTCTACACTTGGAAAAAAAAACAGATTCATGCTGTATGGTCCAAAGTATATTGTCATCTCTCTATTTTTTATTAGCTGCACCATATTAGGATCATAGATCCTGGTTAGGACTAGGATTCCTGTCTACTAACTTCGGTAAAAATACATGAGAAAAAGAAAGGGCTCACTTGGGGAATTTGCAGTCTAACTTAAAATGAGATCCAAAAGGAGGAAATAATTCAAACTTTCCAACAAGGTTTTCCAATGGAAAAATGTGCCTTTGGCATGTGCAGTTTAGTCAGAATCAAAGCATTTCATCAAAACAATGGAAAGACTGTTTTTTTAATAGCATTTTCCTATGGAAAAAAAAGCTGAAGTTAAATATGCCCACATTTTTACAGTTAATACTTAATATTTCATTAAGATAATTTTTGGACTGAATTGAAACAAAATTTAACTATTAAACCTCTCAATATTTTTTTTATATTCAGGGTTTTTTTTCAAATTATGCAAACTGTTTTGTCAAGGGTGTTTGAATGGTTCCAATTTAAAGTCTGTGGAAAGCTCCACACAAAGGGAAAGTTTTGCTTTTCAGTCATATTCAGAAATGTCAGCATTTTACCTTACACCCAGTCCCTGGTACCTGTGGTACCACAGCAGAGGAAACATGCTGCCCCTGCGAAGATTGGGGATAACAGCTCTAAGAATAAGCAGGTGATTGCTGGCTGTGTGAGCACTACCAGTCGTTGTTCTGTTTCTAATTTCTTCACATAAGCTTAATTATTTTCCTCTTCTAGTACCCTCGTTACTGTAACAGGAGCAGAGTTGGGCTACCATCTATGCTGTCTAATGCTTTGAGAAATTCCTACTCATTCCAGGTAAAAAAACTAAAATTCATTCAGAGACTGTAATTGAATATTAAGAGGAAAGCAAACAATAAAACTGGTACATATGTTCAAAGTTATCTCATACAAATCCACAAAGCCAATGCACAGGCAAATCACTCCAACGCAAACTGAGTTTCTAGCTCAGAAATTCCCAGCTCAGTTCACTCTGAAGTTTTGTCCAAGTTTAGCAGACACAGACTCCTCAAAGATTTAGATATCCCAACACCTTTTTGCCTCAGTTTACAAAAATAACGACATATCATCAAAATTCTTAGTAAAAAGGAATAAAATGTTTCATTATTTCAGGCTACTCTTCTAGACTTCTCCTGGAAAATCAGTGTTGAAATGGCCATAGTAGCTCTGCTGTTCCTCTTAGCACAGAAGGCTCTACCAAAGTCTACGGGAACAGTACCTGGAAGGAATCAGGCACTAATTAAGCCACAAAGTATGGAGATTCAAGTATCTTCACAGCTGGATTTTGTTCCCATGGAAATCAAAGGCCAAACTCCCATTGTCAATAACATTGCAAAATCAGGCCTCTCCACTTCTTTCAAGGTTGGTTTCTTTCATTATTGAGGTTCAAATGAACAGTCAGTAGCCTGCTCTCTCTCATCAGGGTTTGTTAGGGGATTTTTTTCTCTCTTTTAAAAAAAAAAAACCCAAACCTTAAGCTCTCATGATAGCACGGCAATCACTCACCCACTGTAGAACTATTAAATTTGCAGTGACCTGAACCCTGACTGAAGAAACACTGTAGAAAAAGCAATAAAAGAGAAATATTTTAATAGCCATCACAATGAGCTTTATGGGATTTTATAGATGTACTGTGGTGAGTGATCAGCCTTTGATTTAGCCTTAACCACACCAACAGTTGTGGATAACCTGCTGGTATTCCAGTCTGTAATTAAATCAGTGAAAACTAAGCTTAAAATAACCACCAGTGCCACTGAACCCCATGCAGTGGGGCTCTCCTCCCGGGACGCTGTACCATGCACCGCCATTAGTTGTTCCATCCACAAAGCTGCTGTCATCATCATTTTTATGACACGGTGGTCTGTTTGGATCAGACATAGTGGGATTGAAAGAAGAGTAACTGCGAGCCAGGCTTTGAAAAATAGCATCATCGGGGCAGGAGCTGTATTCATGAGCACTGCCTAGGGTGGAAAAAAAGTCCAGGAACAAGGATTATTAAAAGGGCAGTCATACCGACTGGGCTCACAACCTAGATTACCAGCACTGAACAGGAGGACCGTGCCTGGAAATTCTCTGTACACGGCTAAGTGTCCTACAGCATCACAAACTAATATAGCATTATCTTAATAACATTAACATTTCCCCAATACTTCATCAATTGCCCGTACCAAGCTGCCCCATTATTAAGCTATTTGTATCAATCTTAATATTTATGAAATTATTAATTTAAAAGTGCACCACAAAATCTAAGCTATTCTAGGCTTTAGATATTTTCTTAGTAGAACACAGTACATAGACAAAGGTCTCTCCCTAAAGAGTTTTACAGTCTGATATTGAAAGGATTTGCAATTAAACTGCGAGAAAGTAGATTGAAGGAAGACAATCACAAACAATACCATCATATCATGACCATTTTAGCCATGTGCACATCCCCTAGTAGCAGAAAAAACAAACTAATATTGCTGTGTGCTAAATGATAACATCTCTGCCACAATGTGATCCTTTTTATATGGGACCAATACTGAGAAAGTTTGTATAGTTCTCATAGTTATTAGCACACTACCGCTTTCAGAAATTCATTTTTTAAAGGTGCAAGTAGAGAAACCTTAGATCATAGAGGCAGCCTAGACACATCTCTCTTGCTTCAGTTAACAGGGTGCAACAGCCCCAGCTAATTTAAGACCTAAGTTGCCTTGATTAAAATATCTGAGGGACTATGATTCCCTCAGGTATTACATAATTTTTGTGATGTAACTCTACTGAAACAAACTATCATCTTCAAAACTAGAAAACATGGTCGTACAGTAACTAGCTTTAAACATGTGATTAATATGCTAAAATAAATCATTACAATGCAATGACATGATGTTTACAAAGTGGAAGCAGTGAAATAAGTACAGAATGTAATTTCTATCTCCTACTATTTCTTGTTAACTTCTACTACATACCACTCCGAGTCTCATCATAAGGATAGTTTGCAACAAGGTCTCCTCCATGAAGATTGGCAGAGAGCACAAAGGGAATATCCATAATCCAGTGAATGACACCTTTTGTTTCAGGAGCAAGCTACAACAAAATAGCATTACCAGCAGTTACAAATTGATAATTCAACGTAGAAACTTATTCAGTTATATATAGTGGGCTTAATTATTATCACATATATTGTGCAAGACATTTAAATGTCTTGCAATTTTATTTTGGCTTCAGAGAGAACTGAATCAGTCCTTTACATCCGATTTATAATTATATTAAGTAGATTAATCTAAGTCTAAAACTGGTATAAATTAGTTCAGAATGAGACCACAAATAAAGCAATCTCAATCTTTTACTTCTTCCCATTACGGCTAAAAAAAGCCTACTAAATTTTGAACCAAGGAAAATAAACTAATTCAAAATAAAAGTTGGTAGGATGCAGTCTATTCTCTGCACGGAAAGTAAAATTACTTCATTTAATAATTTGAATTTGAAGACAGAATATGGCTATTAAGGCCACAATCCTATGGGACTGCAGTCACAACACTATAATTTCTAGAACCTCCTCTGGGGGTAAACACAAGAAGATAAAAATCCCTCCAGATATAGGCCTGCATAAGCTTAACAAAAATGCATGTGTTATATGTGAGAATTGCTGGCTAGCCAGCAATGTAATTAAGCACGATACACAAGTGAATTTCTGGCAATGGTAAAAATGCAGAATATCTGCAAGAATAGCTTCAAATCAAGGAGAAGGCTACGCAATCTCTAGCCTTAAAAATAAAAGATGTTTTCAGTAAGGAATTGTCTAAGGATTAAGCAATATGGATCAAAAGGGTTTACTACAGCAAGCCATTTTGAGAAAAACTTCAAGAAGCATCAGACGAATAAATTTAACAAAATGAACAAAATGCTTAGAAGAACGTGAATTGTAGAGATCATACACACAGCTCCTAGAGGTTGCTACGTGTCCGCTTGCATAAAAGGGAAGAGATGGGCACGTAAGTGACCCAATATTCAGCCCCTACTTACCTTAGGATTCTGGTCCACAGCTTTTTTCATGTTTTTCAGCAGATGGTTGTTTGGGCCACCTTCTTTCTCATTAACATAGACTATTCTATCAAGATCAGGGAAATTTCGGTTTAGATCTATCCCTTGGGCGTTACTTCGACCAACAAACCAGTCTTTAAGTTCACCGGGCTGAATGCGGAAAGGGAACAGAAAGAGAAGGGAGATGAGTAGATTCAGGAGATTACATATCAAGCTTTATACGGGTATATTTAGCCGTGCAAATTTAAATCATGGGTTTACTTCTCATGTTCTTCAGAATAAGAAGAGATCATGTGGGAGTAAAAACTTCTGAAGCTCCAAGAGCTGAGTCACCCCTATTTCCTCCTAGAGCTCTGTGGGAACAAAACCAACCTCTATTTCACTGAGGGTCTTGGAAGAGAGGATCATTCTTATAGTGGCAGATCTGGACTAAGGATGGGCAAAATTACCAGCAGCATCAGATTTTCCAGTGCCTGCTGAGTCTTCCCCCGAGACCTGGCTTTTCCCCGTTGCCTCTTGCCCATGCTCATGAACTACAGACCTCATTTTAGTGAGTCTCAGAGCAGCTGTAGATTTATCAGCCAGCCGCAAGGAATGTTTGCACTTGTTTCAAAATTCCTCTAAATAGCTTCAAGGTAAAGAAGGACCTTAACTTTTATTTACCTAAGATTTTTACTTTTATGGTGTCTATCAGCTTCATTCACTGCAATAGTGACACTGAATAAAGATGCAGTGAGAATTTTTGCAAAAATCTTTTCTTTAAGCTGATTCCCTAAAATAGGTTTGGGGTTGCATTAACAAAATGCCTTCAGAGCGCATAGTTTTCCCTAGCCTGTCTCTCTAAGCTTTCAGTACTCTGTAAAGCAGGTTTAGTTTGATTATTATTTTTAATCTTGGGGTATATTGAATCTACTGTCACACACTTTGTACAGGATCAAGACACTTCTAAATTAGAATAATAGTGACACTAAAGCAAACCGTGTTATAAATCGTATGTAATTTGTAAGGCAATCCTGTAAAAGCAAGTGTACTTTGACTAAGGAGAAAAAGTTTCAAATTATATTATTACAGAATCTCTACAGAGAGAGATTTCAAACAAGTAAAATACTGCATCAATTTGAGGACAGCTTCTGCTTCATTGCCACGAGAGGGAGACATACGACCGAATATGGTTTGAAAGCATTCTGTGGGGTTTGGGGTTTTTTAAAGACTTCATGAGAATTAGTTTAATAAAGATCTTGATAAGGTTTGACTTATTTAATCATAAATAAATAGTCACATAGAAAGATTTAACATTTCCACATTAATTTAAAAAATGAATACACCTTGTAAAACAAGAAAATTCTTATTTTTGTTTAGAACATAATACAAACCAGAAGCTGTATATAGCAGGGTCCTATTTGGCCTCTTTTTGCTAATTATGCATTAACGCATTACATGTTTCTTGACTGAGTCATCATCCCAAAATACCTGCTAAGTTTTCTTGACTAATAGCTTAATTAAAGTACCTCATGCCTGAAATTCAGAATCAAAGTTATTCATATTAAAAAGATGGCTCACAAAGTTTGCTTGTTTTGGGATCAAGCTCTGATGAATGTGGATAACTCATGTAAGTGCATTTACATGAGAATATTCTTAAAGGAAGTATCAACTTTCCCTTTTCTACCACTTTTGAAACATCATGTATTACTAGAAGTTACTTGTTTAGGAAGCAGTTCAGTCAGTGAACTTACATGAAAGAATGTGCATGAAACATAAATATCATTATATTTTAAAATACAGTAAACTCACTTACAAGAAAGATGGCTATTTGTTGAAAACCCAAGCATAAAATCCTCCTTGTTAAACAGAACAAGCCTACTGCACTATTAGGAAATACTTCAGTTATGCTCTTGCATTCAACAATCGCCACCAAGAGTTCATGTATCTGTAAAACTGCTAGTCCAAGTGCCATTATGATCCGAAGGCTGATACAGGCATCGATAACTATTCTTATATACGTGGCCTTACAAACCTGGGATGCTGCCTTCTCAAAGCCATCCGGGTTCAAAGATGGCATGATATGGATACGTGTGCTATGGATCAAGTTGATAATAGTTTCATTTCCTTTCTGGTACTCATTACACAAGTACTGAGCCAGGAAGATGAGCAACTCCCTTCCGACAGCTTCATTCCCATGCATATTCCCAACATATTTAAATTCCGGTTCTCCTGCAAGAAAAAGGAAGAACATGTCTTAGAACAACACATAAAAATCACTCAGGGACTGGATCACACAGCGCACCTGAGATGAGGGTATCACTATTACTACAACTGGTCACAGTATCCCCAGGAAGCTACAAGCCTCCTTCAGAAAAGTGGATTTAGTTTTTTTTCTAAACTCTGGCTAAACAAATAGTAATTTATTTTTAGCTGTTTGCCGAAGGCAGATAAAGAATACGAGAGGACAACAGAATATGCAAAAATAAATGCTAAGCACGGCCATTAACATTACTACTGTTGAGATCTAATGCAACTGATGCCTCAATACTACAAAAGGGTGTCTTGATTAGGTAGTTTTTAAATATGTAAACTGACACTAACAGAGCTTCTTATCTTTAATGTTCTCTTCAAGATTAGGTTAAGCTTATCACGCTACCCATGCATTAAACTGCAATTCTTTTACCAAAGCAACAGCTGTTGATCCCAGTGATCTGAAAAATCTTATTCAACAGTTGCTTTGGATAGTCAGCTCAGACTTTATGAAGCAAGTGCAATAACCTAACTCTTAAAATTAATCACTCCCATCTAACATTCCAATAAACAGTCCGGTATTATGCATATATTTAATGCTGATTTAATATATATTGTATATTCATATATAATATTCAATGTATAATGTGTTCAATATATATTCTACATATATTCAAATATATATATTCAATATATAAATGAGCAGTCCAATATTCCCAATTGCTCATTAGTCGCATTCCCATGACCCTAGACACGAAAACCACACAAGATAGGTCTTATAGAGCTGTGAAGGATTTACCTTTTAAAAGACTACATTTTGGGCCCTAATTCCAGAGAGGTTTTAGTATAACATAAATACCTGGAAAAGATTAAGAGGATTGTCCTGGAACTAAAATGAAGAACATGCTGTTTTCTGTTTTGAAGCCCTTTTTTCTTATCCTTTTCCTTTTTAAATGCAGTTGTTCTGCTGCAACCGCTTTAATCAAACATTCTGCTGATTATATGCTCTGGATAGTCTTTGAACACACTTTGCAATAGCCTTTAGCACTATCACAGGGGCAAATTCAAGCCAGGAGGAGTGTTACACAAACAAGACCTAAATAATTGCTAATCAAGCACACAGCCATATGTACATACGACTCTTCAGTCTGTGCTTGTTAACCTTAATCCAGTGATAAGATGCTAGCAGACAGAGGGCTATTAATACCATGACTTCTTTCCTTCCAGCTAAGATGTTTTTGTACATATGGATTTGTCCCTGAAAATTTTTGTCAGGTTAAAAAGTTTTCTACTTTCAGTGAAATAGCTTCATTTTATCCGATAGACACAATGCCATTACTGTGACTAAAAACCTCCATTTCCTCTTTCGGCATTGAGCTCCTATTTACTGTTTTTTCTTATCTGTTAATACCAGGGAATGCAAGAGGTCTAATCATCAAGACCATGCAATCAACCTGATCCCATTAAAACAGATGGATACTATTTAATAAAATACACAGCACTGCACATCACATAGTCTCATAATTAGACTACTCATGCATATGTATATTGGCGTGTTACTTATGGGAAAAGTGCTTCACAAGCTAAGAGGCAAATTTGTTACTGCGGTAAATATGAACAGGGTTGCATTTTGCATTTCTGGTTTTCCCTAGGACATCACTAGGGAAGCCTGAAGGAGAAATTATTTCTCCTGATTCCCAACTCTGTGCATTAGTCACCTACCCTTCTCTTCCACTTGAATTTTACAGGCCTGGTTCAAATGAAGAAACAGAAACATGTTTCCCATATGGTACTGCTTGCCCCCCTCCCCAAAGAATCGTTAACAGTGTTTAAAAGGGTTCATGAAAACAGGCACAGAGTCTACAGTGAACTAAGAATACAGCCTCAGCTACAGCATATCTTCAGTGGTAATGACCCATCTCAAATGAACATTAAAAGCTAAAAGGAGTTCAGGAAGAGGTAAAGAGAGTCATTGGAAGTATGGAAAGGCTTTCCTATGAAAAGTGATTGAAGAGATCAGCCCCATTTTCCTTAGGAAGAATAATAACGGACAGTCAAATACACCGGCCATTGTGGCATGGAGGAATCGGTCTGGAAAGCAGCACTTCCCTACACCACAATACAAGAGAGTGATTTTCAGTGAAAGGGAACAATGACCATTTTTAGACCGATAAAGAAAAATAACATTACTTATAACACGAAGTGTGAAACCAGTATTCAAAGAATCCCACTGGCAGCGAGGTGTCAGCGGAACTCCAAGTTTTGCTAGCAAACCAAGAGTTAAAAAACTGATCTAAAAGTGAATGCAAAAGAATGAAAAGGGAAAGATAACAGGCTGAATAACAGCCCTGCTTCAAAACTTAACTTTGTGTTCATATTTTAGCTCCCCTGGGCATTTTCTTACACCTTTCTCTGAAGCAAAGAAATCCATCTCCTATCGATCCTCTGGCTGCGGAGAACAAGGCTGTGCAGTCTGCACGTGTGGGAACTGTTCTCTGCCAGCTCCCTAGTGCTGCCCGCTTTCTTACCCACGGGCACAGCAACTGAAGACATACTGGGTTTCTGCTCAATATCAGAAGATACTGAATTTCAGACTGTATCCAACAATTTTAGGAAAACTCTTCATCATTTCAACAGTGTAATTTACATCCAAAACAACAATGGAAAAAACGGGTCCTTCTCATACCTAAACTTTACAGCTGCTCCAAGGGAAACAAACTCGATTTTTACTGTTTATTTCAGCAGAAACAAATTAATGCTACAAGCTGACTGCAAGGGAATTAGCAGTTTGCTCATTAGTTGTCCATGCCCATCACGGCCAAAGTCAGGGAGTCCATTCTGGAAAAAGGGACAATGTTGCTAAAGTCATTAGTTATCATCACAGTGCCCAAAAAGCCGAGGGAGCTTCCACAGGCTACTATCTGCTGATACGACTTTGAAGTTAATGAAGCGCTTAATTTGCATTTGCATTTCAGCCTTTCATGTTAGAGTAAAAACTGCAACTCAGGGCGTACCTTCTGGAAACCTGTTTTTGGAGTCACTTTTACCTAAATCCTTTCCTAATCATCTTCTTCTCTAGGACAATGAAGTCCAAGCTGGAGGGCAGACTGCTAGCTGAGGCCATTGCTCTGTTGGCTGAATTAAGCAAACCCAGCTGCCCGAGTTTTAGCGAATGACTCTGCTATGCAGCCAGCATCCCAGGCCCACTACAGCTCCTGAAGGAACCAGCTCCTTCTCCTCCACCCCATGGGCTAACACAGATACCTCAAACGCCGAGGATGCCAGCTGTCCAGTCCTTAAGCCAGCACTCCTCACTTTATGGGTTCCCTGGTCTATTCATTGAATATCTCCTGCCACACCATCTCTAAAAGCTTCAGGCTTCTCTGGAAAACAGCCCACCCCCTGGAGAAAACAGCCTTCGGTCACCTCTTGCTAGCATGCTACTTAGCTAGAGGAAGAGCTGCTCTTCCATTAACCCTTCATGATTAATCACCCTTCATAGGATTCTGTAACTGTAATTGCCTCACAGAATTACTTTTTTTATTAAAAGACTCTGTAAATCTCAATTTGATGATGAACTTTTAAACAGTTTCTCCAGATCAGTAGACACGTTCCTGTTCCACTGCAGAGAACTGAAGGTAGCTTTAAGGGAGAAGCAGCATGAAGAAATATAACTTTTTTCTCATTTATTTGACCCCCACAAAAAAGTAAAATTGTTTTAATGAATTCCCATGGTCCAAGATATTACAAACACAAAGGAATATTTCTGTTACTTGAATATTTAAAACTCCATTTAATTTTATTCATTTTCTGACAATATCTTTTCAAACGGTAATCTCTCACTCACAATAGCAAAAGTATGTCTTGTGTAACAATGTGAGCATGACATCTATAAATGCTTAAATGTAATTCCAGCCCAGATACAGCGGTTTATGATAACAAATGAATGGGTGGATACTAACATCTTTTGGGGCAAGTCATAAGAAATGAAATGCAGCAATCAAGTTTATAAATATCTCGGTATCTCTGGTGAAACCTAAAAGTCATCACATCATTATGGCTTTTAGAAGGCTTTTACATCCCTCTTAGATTGACTGCATGGTACATTACAACCTGATAAACGATCGAGGAAAAGGTATTTTAAAATGTCGTGCCTTTCTGGTGCCTGATGAACATTGTGAAATGTCACTATTCGCTTCTGCAGTTACTGTCAGTTAAGGTCTTCAGCAGTTTCCTAGGAACAGCATGTACATCGTCAATATTAGATGGGTTGTCCAATTAAAAATGACTAACCACTGCCATTTTCAGGTCAGGCTATATTTGTACAGTAAAGACAGTAATTTTCTAAAATGTAGGGACAAAAAATTTAGCACCTACTAATTATATATACTATGAGTCAAGGTAATGTCATGCCACTAGTCATGGTCTAATGTCAAGCAGTTAACCTTAAAATGTACAGTACTTCACTCGTGGAAGTGCAAGCCATATGGAAGAAAAAAAATTAACTACTTGAAAGTTTAAGTGCTTAATGAACCGTTTTGCAAATCAGCCTCAAATACCCTTAAAAACTACAGTCCTTCTTCTGCTTTCCTGTATTTCTTACAGAAAAGCCAGCAACGTTCCTGAAATAACAGACTTAGTCTTTTTGATTACTTACAGTTGCTTGTCATTTTTAATATGGCAACGAGTAAACTTTTCTTGTAGATAAATGGCATGGAAAATCTCAGAACCCCTGCTGGCAAGAAATTCATTCATTAAAAGTGATCGCAGACTTTCTTACGCTCCACATTTTTGTAGGTAGTTCAAAGAGAAAGAAATTCTCTGGAGATGAACTAAATGGAAAACCAAGGATTATAAAATGGGTTTCTCCTTTGAATGTGAAAAAAGTAAGAGAGGGAAAGAAGAAATTAAATGAGGAGGTGAGATTGGAAAGTGAAAGAATTAGAAAATTTAGATTTCTAACAACCTGTAAACTAAATGTCTACAACCTGCCTCAATAGCATTTCAATAGAAATGTTGATTTCCACAACTTGTGTGAAAACGACATTGAAAGACAGAACTGCAACGCAGTATTAGTTTCTAAATCATTGTATAGGCCTTACATAATTTTAGGGCGACATTTACTAAGACGTAGCGTTCGTCTAACCTTGCTGAAAGAGAAACTACTGGAAGTTTCGCAGGTGGCTTACATGAAAGCAGAAATGGGTCAATACTGAAAGCCTTTGAAAAATCCAATCCTTCACTTTCTTGCCATTAACTGCTAGAAAATACACTGAGAAGAAAACAGGAGGAAAAGAAAATCAAGGCTCTTTTGGCAATCTCCTGCCTTAAAAAAATGCATGCATTTTTTAACAGCTATGATTCAAAAGTGGTCTCAAGCTCTTTTTGGAAATTTTCATAATTATTGAACACTACTGCTTAAAATTAAAGTTAACAACATAGTCTGTAAGCACATTAAACCCAGAGGGAAAGCTCACAAGGAACAGCTATGTTTCTGCTGACCTTGACACATACAAATTAAGACGTGATCTCCATTCCACTCAGTATAAAGTCTGTCAGTTGGGACTTCAAAATAGGATCTTATATGTCTTTGCACTGGAAGTTAAATTCTCCAGACAGATTACCTCATGCTCAAGACAGTTATTTCCACCAAAAAGGTTCTGCGTGACTTCATGCTTTCTTCAGGTTTCCAATAGCCCACTCTCACCCCTGCAGCTACAGGACTTGGCAGAGCCTCCCACGAGAAGTGGGCAAAGCATCTGCTCAGCTCCTCCAGTCCCCACCTACAGCTCTGTGCTGGCACATCCCAGTGATGATCTTTCCACAACACCCTGCGCTTGCACTGAAGCATTGCACAGCGTAGCGCTGAGTTCGGTGTTTCGGGTAAAGCCCACTTGCTTTACCAGAGAGTAGAAGAGTTTTTGCCTACGAGATTTGTGTTGCTCTGCACGAACTGATGGTGCTATCTAATAGAATTGATAATGATTCTTTAAATCATAACAAATCATTTGTAAAGCAAAATAAGTTTACTTATTTAATCAAAACCTTTAACTTAATAAGAAACACTGAAATGTGATATGCACAAAACCCTGATTTCATGTAAGTGTGTTAAAAAGCGCTCTCTGAACTCAAAGCAGATTTAAAATTAATCAGAATTTTAGAAGTAACAAATAACTATCTATATATAGAAACGGATTAACCAGATTAGTTTTACAATGCATTGCATTTTTCATGCTCTAGGAAAACTGAATAGGACTTTGCATTTACAGAATTCACTACAGTGTTACAGCGGCAGGTATCGTTAGCTCGGCATTGGAGATGAGATTCCTCAGAAACCAAACATGAGGTGAACTGTCCTGAACCACCCTTACCAGTCTGTGGCAGAGTACGAGACACATATGTTTTTTTCACCTCCCAGTTTTTGCTCTCACTGTGAGGAAAAAACCTGGACCAAAATATACCCTGGGATTCTTTGTGAAGGACACTGGCAGCACAGCAACTGTCTATATGTCCACTGCAACACTGGGTGTGGGATACAACTGACTCAATTCATCTTTTCCACTGCGCTCAGTAAGAGGGGGAGCTTTTCCATTTATAACTATGTGTGACCAAGTGAATTTTCATTTCAAAGACACTCACTGTATCCCTCCAGTTTTGGTTGGCACATAGAGCAAAGATACTTTTTTAATCCATCATCAAAACAGACCTTCTGAGGAAGAGAAAGTTGATATATAATTTAGACATGTATTTATGGTGGTTCCTCATCAAGTTCACTCAACAAGCTTTCTCTCTTCAGCAAGCTCTAGAATAGGCTTTTTCACTTCAACTACGAAAGTACCTGCCAGCCACTAGAGCATTTCAAAAGGACTGAGCGCGTCTATCTCATTCCCTTTGCACGCAACAAATATACGGGAAATTTCAAAGCTAAACTAGTTCAAATGCCTCCTACCAGGAGGAGACACATTTGGGCTCTGCTTTTCCTCATCCTCATTTCATGAAAACAGGAAATAAAAGTCAGAAATAACCCGTTTATATCCAGATCCCAGACTCTAAAGTCAAAGAGGTAAGCAGAAATGCCGGACAAAAAAGGGTGATGAAGCAAAAGTAGCTCTCCCTTTTTACCAGAAATAAACAAAAAGTCAATGAAAAGGCACAGATAATTCTTTTCCAGTAAGTTATACAGGCCCAATTCAACATTGCCATGCAGCTTCCCTGTGCCAAATGGGTGGCCAAAAGCATGGAAGCGCAGGCACGAGCTCGCTCGGAGAGTATTTCCAGGCTGGAAATGACGAGCGCTGTGATTTCCCCAGCAGTGCCCAGAGCAGAAAGCAAATCTGAAAAGGGCTGAGGGAGTAAAGTTAGGCCAGGGTTCCTCCTCTGTAGCCTCATGCCCCAGTACTTGCTGCGAAGCTGTAGTTCAGGAGGAAAGCAAGTTAGGGCAGCTTTCAGGGCTGCGCTACCTTGGGCACCAGCGTGTGCAAAGGAAGTGCGCTCACAGAGTTCATCTTCACCTAGCAAAACTCTTTGCATTTTCTCTCCGTAGAGGAGAGCTATTTCTGACTGAAAAGGATTACAATTCCCATCACGAGGACATTCTGGGTCCTTGGGAAATACATCTTCTGTGCTTAAGGATCTAGGAATAACTAGTAGTAAGCCCTGAGACCTCCTCCCTTGATTTTCAGGAGCCTTTCTGAAGCATTGCAATGGCACTTGTTACTCCACTGAGGCTGCACATAGTGGATGCTCCTTCTTTATTGGTAATTGGAACATTATTTTGTTCCACTGCTGTTTTGTCACAATCTGACACTGTGTGAAAAAAACTGTGGGCTGCAGATCTGTGATTCAGACAGATGATGCTGAAGTGCATTGGTCATTGCTAACAGATGGAGAGGGATAAAATCTCCCCATAAATGTACATCTGTAACAAGTCCCTTGTGTAGACAGCATGTTACAGAATAAGAGTTTCTTTTGCACTGGCACATTTATTTAGCTTCCCTTGCTTAGATGAGCCCTAATATTTATTGATCTTAGCTTCTGTGATTATTGGCCATGGAGTTTACAGAACGAGTTATAAAGTGCCCTTTTAAAATAAATTACAGTAAGAAAGACATAGGCAAACTGCAAAAGCTAATTATGCTGTTACCTTGCTCCTTTGTGGAAAAAAAATATGAAAGATTGACTTGTGATGACTAACAGACGACACCATTTACGTCAGAACATAAATGACCTGATTTATGTCAATATCCTCAGAAACCAACAAATACCCAGGTAGCTTCTTTTAGTCCTAATCCTATTTTAGCATCACCCTTTTGGTATAAAAAAATTTTAAAAAACAGAAATCCGTCATTTTAGAAGTTAGGGGGTTTTTTTGCCAGAAAAACTGCAGCTGCATTGTAGGCTTAAAAACCTGGTAAAATGCGTGAAGCCCTGACGAAAAAGTGGCTTACTGAGATCTGTTCTTTTGCTGCACTTCACCTCTAGCCTCGTTTTAGCAGCTAATACTCTCTCAAGTTTCTGCATTTAAGGTATGAATGCTATGTGGTAGCCAGCAGTAAATCTTGATTGTACTTGTTCTTGAGATAGCACCAGTTAAAATCAGATCAGTAGGAAGCAGAAGAAAAAAAAAGGTTAAGTGGGTAGAGAGTGATCAAGATTGGTAGTCCAACACTACATTTCCAAACATTGCAACAGCTGGCTTCAGAATTTTTCAATGGTATGTAAAATTAAAATTTTATTTAAAATTTGTGTTGTACCTTAATTATTTATCTATAGCCAGTTTAGGTAGAAATGCAGACCTGGATGCTTGGAGGGGGTCTATCTCTTGACACTCACATATGTTTGAAATATAGATACCCTTTAGAAAATGCCCCCCATATCATCTCATACATTAAAAAAAAAAATGAAAAAAGGTGATGATTCCTAGTAAGACAGTATAAGGAGAGGAAGCTAAACTGGTGCAGAGGCTAATAAAATCAAGCTTGGTGCGTAAGAGGAAGAAGTGAATCATATAACAGCTTGTTGACTTAAGAATAATGATGGAGATGACTGAACCAGACAAATCCTTTGTCTCAATAGCAGATGGAAGTGGATTCAGAAGGCTTTCAAGAGATGTTTTGCCTCTAGATGAGGGACCTCCAGACAAAAAATCCCATATGGATACTGACCCCAACACTGCAAGCCACAAACAGCTGTATAGCTGCGAGACACAGAGCAGTCTTCGTAAGATAGAAACAAATGCTTAACAAAAAAACCTAACGGCTTTTATGTCTGCTCAGGGACACACATCCTAGTGTCCTAAAAATAGACAGTTTTCCTCATATAGGGAACAAACATAAAAGCTTGGTATTTTCTCAGCTTTCCTCAGAGCCTCCACTGGGTTTTCCCTTCAAAGAGTAATAAGACAGTTCTCCGTTAAGAGAAAGGAGAGAGGGGTACCTGTTGTCCATATGGTCTACAGTCAAGGACAACAGAAATCGCAATCCTGTCCTTGAGCAGCACCTGTAAGTGCAGAAAGTGAACCGGCAGCTGAGCAACTAGGTATTTTATAATGAGCTCTATGTACGGCAATAGAGCTTTGTGCAATTTTATATAAAACGAAGCTACCTAGGGTTTATTCTAAGTGCAAGCAGAAAGGTTAGTTCAAAGTAAGAAGGCATGTTCCTCACAAAAGGGTGAATAATAGCCATTCCCTACAATAATACCCACTATGCCTCCAATATGCCAAGCATGTTAAAGTGCAATGACTAGCAGGATCAGAAACTGAGTAGCTCTTCCTAGCACTGCCTGATTACTTTTTCCTCTGATCAATACAAAAAGCTACAGCAAATCCATCTTTTGTGGTCCCTTTCATCTCACTTGAAACTTTCTTTCTCTTTTATGTTACCAGCAGTACATCAGACAAGCTCTTTCCTGCCAATGCAGGAAGTTCATGTTAGTGAAAGTGTACATGTTATCTAAGGGCAAATTCCTTCACTAATAAGAGTCCAAAGGGCTTTTGTTACGGGTATCAGTGGTATCTGGCATCAGTCTGAGTGTATTCACCGTGATTCCTGTGTAGTCATTTATATTTTTTAGTAAGTGTAATAAAACACTAGGAGCTGAAAGATTTTACCACACTTCTGTAATTCAGACCAATATTGGTATCTGGCATCAGTCTGAGTGTATTCACCGTGATTCCTGTGTAGTCATTTATATTTTTTAGTAAGTGTAATAAAACACTAGGAGCTGAAAGATTTTACCATACTTCTGTAATTCAGACCAATATTAAAGCAGCGAAAGTGAGAGGAAAACTGCACCCTACCTTCCAGATTTATTGCATTTTATTTCAATTTTGTGCAGGTGAGAAGGTTGGCGAGGTATAATGAAGAGGTATAATAAAGTCTGGCACTTTTTTAAAAGCTGGTTTTGTGCATTTTGTACCTTTATTTATTAACAAATATTCTGAGATTGTTGAAATTACTTTTCTCATACATACCGTTCACGGCTAGAGACTCCACGAAGTAGCTAACTAGCCGGCCCACAGATGAGAGCATAATACAGCCAAAAGGCATCTCCTGATAGGCCCTACAGCAATATTTTCACTTTGAAATTTCAGGCATTTGGGGCTTTTTGAGAAGAAAAAATTCTCTAATGAAGAGAAAAGGAAGTCTAGGAAATACTGATTCCAATCAAATAGGAAGAAGATGTGGTGTCTGATCCAATATGCATTTGTCTAGCTCTTAATTCAAGGATAGTAATTCAACAAACAGGGGAACAGTACTGGGTAGTGTGGAGGCAAAATCTTTTCTGACTGTATACAAGCACTTCTCTACTATTGCGTGTGTATGTGGGCATGTACGTCTTACAGACACGCATGAACATGCCTCACTCAGAGACTCAGGCACCAAGGAGGTCATCCCCCGGTCATGAAAGTATTTTTCATGTTTCTGTTCACTAACATCTTAGATCTAAAGCACTCTTATTCTAATTTTAACTAAAGAAATTGCATTTGCAGATATGCAAAATCGTATGAAAAGACAGATTTGGCACAGTTCACAAACAAAATCAAAACCACATGACTCCAAGTGAGAAAGAAACTGAACCCCTTTAGGAAGTGACCCAGTATTCCCTGTCTTTATTAACCCTCTAACACCTTATGATTCAGTAGTTCATTCTTATTTAATCAAACAATGTGAAGGAAAAGCCTTTTTTATCAAATGATTATATTTTTGCATGAAAAGACAAACTTAAAGCTGCTTGGATTGTTCTATAAAATATTAGTTATCCAGTCTTTGCCATATTTTCTACTTCTTTTTTATATGTATTTTACTTAACTTTCTCTTTCATCCTGGGTTTAACTTATAAGATCACAGCGTGATGACTGCCAAAAGCATGTTTCAGTATATTTTTTTCCAGCTCTCTGCTAAGCCATAAAGAAAAAAGAAGTAGTTACAAAATGTAAAGTAATCTAAAAAATTGTGTTCAGATTATAGGAACACAGAAATGGGAAGGCAAAGGGACTGAAGATTACCACGTTGTCCATTAAAGACTGCACTTAATGAAGGGCAACAAATTTGGGAAAGAGCAGCCAGCACATAAAACTCAGTAAGACATGCTAGTAACCCAGCAGGTAGGAACAATACTTTTCTCCCAAAAACATCTGAGTGATATTTGACCTGATATGGCTCTTCTTCTAGCGATAGACACTTCGGTATTTATACAATAAAGACATTTTCTTTTAACTTTGCTAGTAGCAAAAACTACCACTGAAATTACATTGAGAGCTCAGTTTTATCATCTTTTCCCTTTATTTAGCACTTGAACCAGTGAAGCACATTAAACATGTGCTCAAATTCAGCATATTAGCGTCAGAGGGGTTAGTCTGGAATGTAAAGTCAAGCACATGCTCAGGAGTTTGCCAGAATAAGGCATTACAGTCTCCTGCAAAAGCAACAACATTGAGGAGAGATTTTCCACTGACTCCTGTAAATTCTGGATCAAGTCTTTATTTTTGAAAAATTTCTTTCTGGATGCAATTTTTCCATATTTTGTTTCTGTCCACATTTAACTACTTTTTCTTTTTTTAAGCAAAAGCTTTTCACCTATTTATAAATTATCTGGGAATAAAAACATACAGACCTTATTAAGACAACATTTTTTTTCAAAGATATTTTCTTTGCACTTGTGTAACCCAGAAAACAAATTCATTTTTCATGTTAAAATTCTCCAGTCGGCTTGTTTTCACTGAGGCCTTCTCTTCAAACCAGATATGAACCAACAGATTTATAAAAGCTTGAAAACTCCATCTTGCAGTAGGCAATGTGAAATTTAGAATCATGACACTAGTTGAAAAGCTACTAAAAATGTGACTATAATGTATCAGTGCTAGGCACACGGTTGTAGTGGGATGTTGATGCTTAACTGTCTACTCTGCAGACTCATATCTGGTAACCAACTGTAGGAAAGCACACTGAGGTTAGTACAACATTAAGCCTTTCTTATTTGCTTAAAAAGGGAGACAGAAAGTAAATTTATATTTATATTATACTATTGCTATGCTAAGACAACGATTTCAACCCCTTCAGTGTTAGAGAACGACACATTTTTACAGAAGGAAAACAAAGCAGCCCTTAGCAATAAGGCTATGCTGGGAACTCAGGGTAATCTTTATTTCCCCCACTGACATGGTAGTCTACTACTGTAACCCATGAAAGCAACAAACTCAAAATCGAGGTTTGCTCATAAAATATTTCATGAGGGGAACAATGCTGTTATCACATCTCACGCTATTCAGGAGGCTCCATTAGATCCAAATAATCAACTCAACGTATCAAAGGAAGCAGGATATGAGGGCAAACTTAAGTCTTTTATGGCAAGAAGAAAAAAAACCAACCCAAAAACCCAAGAGATAATTTCAGGAACCGTAAGAGTTTCCTGACTAGGAACGGCTCCCAGACTTCCATCGAGATGTTGTTCTGTCACGGCTGCATAACTTCCAAACTACCAAGCTAAAACATAACACCGTGTAATGTAGGAAACCAGAATTTATCAGGCTTTCCGAGCTATGTATTATACGCGCCTGTTACGAGCAGTTCATGCTTTGTTTTACAGTTCTTTCCAACCAGGCAAAAATAGTCTGACCATGAAGTTTTTTCCCAGAAAAAGAAAAACGCCTATTTTAGATTGTTTGACAATGGTGAGTGGCTTGCGTTGTGTATATAAATATGAAAAAATCTATATAGTTTACTGTATTGATCACTAAACAACAGGCATTTAAAAAAACAAACAAACAAAAAAAAACCCCAACACATCAGTCGGAGACAACAGCCCTCTTTCCTGACATGTACGCAAGCAGGATTACAAGGGATAGTCGTGGTGCAGAAAGCCACACAGGGATCTTAACCACGGGTTACTCAAAGCTGCCACTCCAGCAGCGCGAGACTTTCTGTACAAGTACTAATACTATTATCACGAATCCTTAAGGGTCTCCATGACAGGACAGGCACCACTGTGCTGTCACTGAACAAAGAAAGACTGTACCTGCTCTCAGAGCGCTTGCTATCTAAGCAAAAGAAGAAAAGAGAACAGAAGCATATGGCAAGCACAGGGCAGGCGCTGATCTTACCATAGGTCTCATTAACCCCTTTTCCTCCCTTACCTTTAGGAACTGCTGGGACAAAAGTAAATATTATGGAGAGATCTGAAGAAGGGCATCAAATCATGGCCTCTGATACTGTTGTGGGGAAGCTGTTTGCTACCACAGATGTCACCACAGGAGCAAGTACAAGGAAGGTAGTTTGAAAATTTGCTCAGCGGACAACAGAAGTGATCATGGCTCAGAAGTACAAATTAAAATTCCAATGTTTACTAATATTTTGGCAGTTAATGTCTCAACAGCAACAAAATCGAGTACCAATCCTAAATGATGCTCAAAGAAACCTCCAAAATAGACAGAATAAGCAACACTTAGCTCAAATAGACAACTGAATATGAATACCTTTTTTCTTAAGGAACAGTTAATTTTGTGATGTAATGAAAGAAATGAAGAAACAGAGAGGTTTGTATAAGGAAAGCAAGACTGTCCAAAATGAAAATCAGTTCATTGTACAATTAGTATAAAAGCAGGTGAATTTTGGCAGAGGAAGAAATACATAGCACTCACTTCTCATTACACCGCAATTGTTCCTGAGTATATTGTTAATATGTTTCCACTAAACAAAAATTTAAGGGCTTTATTATAACATTTTTTGAAGTCGGGGCAGCTGTACTGCAGAGCTCTTTCTTCATGGATTTTCACTACAGAAATACCCTAACAGATGTCATTTTGGTATCACATCGATGAGCATCAGAGAAAGCAGGATGACATGTGATGTTCAGCTGCTATTTGCTTATCATGGGGCTTTATAGCTATATGTTTCTATTTAAAGGAAGGAAGGAAGGAAGGAAGGAAATGTGCTATCTTATGGCTTTATTGTAGGATTGCTGAATTGTAATTACACCCACACAAATCCACCTACAAAGGAAAACGCAAGTTTTCTGAGAAGCAATGTCACACCTAGTGAATATAACATTTTTTCAGGTAAATTAGACAAAACTAGAGAAGATAATGTGTTTTCGTTATGCCCTTTATGTGTAGTTTCATTTAAGTCCCATGAATATTCTAAATCGAAACACACAAAAATGAAAGAGAATTTTTTTTTTGTTTAACCAAGTATGTGAAGGAGCCAGAGAAGCTAGCAAGGTCTACATGGGTATTGTATATTCTCCTCCTGCCAGAAGATTTTGCTCTAAAGTATCCTTCAAGGTTTATCCATTTATTTTTAACTAACTAACCCCTGACGCCCTTTGTAGACTATTCCCTAGTCTGATGAACCTTCCAGGAAATTTTTCTTTATCACTTTGACCACTATAACAATTCCTTGCGCTGAGCTACTTGATACTTGGGTCAGTTGATGTAGGTTTTTCACTGCCATTTTCTTTCACTTCTCCTTTAATCTACAATCTGCAAATCATCTTCCAGTTCTACACAAGCACCCCATCTTGGGGAAAAAAGGGGGACACGAGAGCATGAAAGCAATGTCTGCGCTGCCTTTCACAGCCAAACTCCAGATCTGAACCAGGGTTCAGGACGAGGCCGTTTGAGCCAGGAATGGCCAGGCTGCTCGGAGGGGCACGACTCAAGTGTGACACTACGGAAAGCCTGAATTAGCTGTTATGCCCCAGAGGAGTCTCAGAAAGGCGACAATCACAAACAGGTGAAATTCTGCAGCTTGACAACACAGCACCATCAGCAGAAAAAAGTGGACTTGCTGTTCACAGTCTCCCACGGTGGCTTATATAGATTGAACCCCTCTTCCGACGCAGAGTTTTTAGGCCTTTTCCCCCAGCTCCATCTCTCTTACATAGCTGAAATCCTAGCTAGAGCTATAGACGAAGTCTCTTTTTCCTACGAGTGAACAACTTAAGAGACTGCAAGCATCCTGGAGAGATAGTATCCAAGCACCTGTCAAAGGAAAAGGTCCATGCCGCAACAATTTTATTTTTAAACTGAATCTGCCTGTTAAATTCATCAGTAAGGGAGTAAATGGTGATATTCAAATTTATTATGAGAGTTCAGAGTCACATCTTTCTTAATATGGAAATTAAGAGCCTGTAATGGTTACTGTTTGAGTCTGCAAACTCAAAAAGCATTCTGGCTTTTTGAAGGGCTGGAAACACTATTTCGTGAAAAAATTTTACATTCTACAGAAAATGGAAATGCTTTAGCACATCTGAGATTTGACAAAACAGAGTCAAACCAGGTTACTTCAAATCCTGTGCCAAATTGCCTACGAATTAAAGAAGGATCATTGCCTGAAGTAATCAGCCTCCGGTTCAATACTGCACTTAAACCTGTTTCTGACAGTGAGCAGAAAAGTAGCCTGAACTAAGTTTAGAGAAGAGCTTGCACAGAAATTACCATACTGGTTCACAATAGTGATTGACTGATTGATTTTAACTTCAGTACCCACTTTTTAATAAAAGGAAGGCCCAGATGTTTGAAAGTGCAAAAACTCCACACTTCAAATGTATAAGCACATATGTAAGAAGTATGTGGATAAGACCTGGGTAAGTAACATCTCCCCTTTTTTTAATGGTTTTTTTCATTACATGTGGTGCTGGCTGTATTATTTCATATAGAAAGAGGCTTTTGCTCTTTGGAAGTTTGCCATGCTGGACTTTCTGTTATGGTTTAGTTTGGTGTTTTTACCCTTTCAGTTTTGTGGTATGGGATTGCTCTATTACTCCGAGATCTGACTGCAACTAGTTATCAGTTATAAAGGAATAACAGACATAAAGATGATGGACACAGCTGAGTTTGGGTGGCAGCAAACCACAGAAGCAACACACTACTGGTCTAATGAGCCATGTAACACAGATGTGTCTTCCATAAATAATTCACTCTGAAAACAGTGTATCACCTTCAGTGACACCATACATTTCAGAGCACTAAAGAGGCAAGACAGATTCAGAGCACATTTTCTTTGTTAGATGTATTTTTCTGTCAAATACAGGAAATCTAGATTTCACTTTGGCATCAATACTCTATGCCTGGGGATACTGGATACTGAACCTGCCACATTTTGCTGGCACAAATTCTTAATGCTATTTTTTTCTTACACAAACCCTGATGTAGGTAATTTCACAGAATTATTCTGGAAGCAGAATACTTGGTAGCAGACCGAGCTAAACTCCATTTCTTCTTAAAAGGGCCTGTTCAACACAAGTTGCTACACTGTCATACCAGCAACAGGCATTTAAGGATCCTGACAGCTTTGTCCCCCTGTCATGCAGGGGAGGCTAGGTATGGATTTGGGATCTGTTCTGCTCTCTATTACATGGTGCACTTCAATCGCCTTCAAGAGGAACTGCACTATACCTTCATTTTTTAGAGTAATGAACACTGACATACAGCAGAGAGAAGACAAAATGTATTCATATATGCCCTATAGTATATATGGTTATCTACCAGAAAAGGAAAGATTTAGACACTAGGAAGAGAACCTATGATTTGTTATCACCATGCTTAAGGTACTATGCCTAACTTGCACTCAACTGGATCTATACATTGCAGAAACTATCCACAAAGCAATGAAGCAAGCATGGGACAGTCAGCATGCCAAAAGCATCCTATCAAGGTTTACGTAGTAGCTATAAATCCTACTTTACATCGCAGTGCACACAAACTTCATTTCACATCATAACAGGCTTGAAGCGGGCATAGAAAAATATGCTTTTTCCCCTTAAAAAATTTGAAGGCTATGGTATTATAATTATTTTCATCAACCATTTCATATATATATATATATATATATGGTGTTGCATTAAGACAAAGTATGTTTCTTCCAAGAACTTCCAAGCACTCATCTTCCTTCAGAAACACTTGTGGGTTTTTAATTTGTCTTATCATTTTACTGAATGTCACAAATGGAGGAGAAAGAGAGGCATATTTAAACTACTAACTTAGAGGAGAAGCAACTAACATACTTTTAAAAAACCTCTTAAAATGAAGAAAACATTTAATACATGCTAATGTTTTCCTCTGGAAAGCACTGTGGAAATACAAATGCTGCCGTGCTCCTGTAGCACTTACATGTCCTTCAGTTTGGGGAACGGGAGGCCAGGATTTCCTGAGGTTAAAATACAGTGCAGAAGATAATCACACTGGACTTTTTCCACCAAGTCAAAATATTTCAGAAGTTATTGCGGACTTCAGGGAGAGTTAAGCTAAGCTGCCATAAGAGGTTGATTAATAAAGACAATTACAGAGAAGAATACAAGACCGGGATAAGCTACCCCAGGCAGACAATAAGATGAAATAAGAAATAATATACCATGTCAGCCTCTGAAAGCTGAGTTCAATTCTGCTGCAAGGCTTGTAAGCGACCAAAGGGAGCAGTCTCACAGCATCGCAGTGGCCGGAAAACAGCACTTGGAAATTCAGTCGCTTACCCAGAAGGCTATTCCGTGATTCAAGCTGATGTTTTTGAGAACAGTAAAGAAGTACTCTGAAGAAATTGGAGGTCCTCTGAAGTAAAGGGGGAGGGAGAGGGAAGTTACACTGCATGGGACCCAAAAAGAGGGAGGACAACAGGCAGAAGGTGCAAACCCAGCAGCCTGTGCTCAAACAGCGCTCTCTTCTGGAGCCAGAGAAATAGAGGTGCCAGGGCTGAGCAATCTGGACACGTCCCTCAAACGAGCGGTGCCTCAGCGTTGCGTGTTCCTGGAGATGGGACACTGGCCGGTCCAGTCTGAGTGCCGCGCTCAGACTCGGCGACAGGCAGCACCAGGCCACAAAGTTAATGTTGCCATGACCTCGTTATAACCTAGTGACGATGGCATCAGCTTTCTATCACCATTCACCTTGCGAGATCACACCACCCGAAGCATCCTGCTGTTTTCAAGTCATCTAAAGTTGCAAAGAATTGTTATGCTGGTAAGCAGAAGGAAAAAAAAAAGGGGAAAAAAAAAAAGTCTTCATTGGCTTATCATGCCACAGACCTAACAAGACCAACAGGCACTGGACTAAGAACAAATGGGGAGGGAACACTTCTAGGAATTTGCTCATATTTGTTTTCCTAATTTAATTTCCTAACCTGAATATTACTAGATGTTTTTCCTGTCTTTTTTTTTACATGACTATTTTCTTATTTCATGTTTTCACCTTTTTCTCATAAATCATCTCCTCACTACTAAGTTTACACAGTATATTACTTTCTCTCTGTTTAGATATTCCACACTGAAAAGTAGTTTCCATATGTGACCTCACCATTGCTTAATCCTAATCCTTATCCTTTGGTTTCCGCCCATCCACCCTGAAAAATATTCCATTTGTCACAGTAATCAGCATCTATTCACTGGAGACCTGTTGGACACCCAAGACAGCAGCAGCTACATCTCCCAAGTTACTGCCAAACTAATATATTTACATTTATTCTCTTCACGGCCTTGGCAAGTGGTAAAGTATAACCAGTGCTTAGCCTCCCAGAGGACCATAATGTTGAGGTTTTTTTCAAGCGCTAGGAACTGATGGAACATCACATGCATTGGGACAATGATGGGACGTGCATTGTCCCAGTTTATGTGTCAAAAGCTGATGTACCTAAAAGAGGTATCTAGCCAATACCTCTACAGGCTTAGTGCTTTAAAATTACACATTGCTTTTTCTGAACCATTTTTAACCCTCCTCTCTTACATTTTTACATTATATCCATCATCACAGTATTCTTACCCCTGAAAAAAATCTTGCAACCAATTTCTACTTCCACTTAAGTAGCTGTGCAGTGCACAACAGTTTGTACAAAAGCCAGCTCATTTTTCCACTGTTGTGTTGACTTTATTACCCAGGAACAATGCATCCATCTTTGTTATAAGTAGAATAAACTCGAGTTAAGGAAAAAGTACCCTTAATAGCGATGTTTTGGTCCACAATATGGACCAAAATTATGTTTCAACTACAGATCACTCTCAAAAGTCAAATTAATCAAAAAATCATATATACTGTGATTTCACTTTTACTAGAATTCTGAAGAGTTTTGCCCAGTTCTTTCTCTTCTGATCATTCTAAAAATGATCATGCTTAATAATTAACTAAAACCACTTCTTAATTCATTGCTTGCATTCCATTTATCAGTGAAATGTAATACCATAGAGTGTATCTACAAACATTGCTTATGATTCCTGGTTCCTGAGGAAATCCCACAGAGACATAGGTTTGAAACCACGGTCATGACATTATGACAACATTATGAGTTGATATGTCAAATGCAGTTCAGCACTTACATGGGAAAAATGAAAAGGTCAGGAATTTCCTTCCAGAGGTCTGATTAAAAAAAAAAAAAACAAACAACCAAAACCAGCACAATAACAATGTAGAGAAGGAAGGAACAGCGAAAAACATTTAAAATTATAGTTAAGTTTTATACTAATTTCCAAAGTTTTCCTTGAAGAAAGAAAACATTAACTAAATCATAGTAAGTATAATTATAGTCAATTTTACTACTTTAATAAATTATATTTATTTTAATTATTAGGGAAATGTGAAAAAAATCCATTTTAAGAAGTTTAATAACATAGTAGCATCAACAAGACAATGGGAACAGCCAACATCATCTTTGTGATATCAGCTAGGGACATTATTTCACACAAAAATACCAAGGAAAACCTCAAAACAGCACTTCAGTAATGTCATCAGCATTGACAAAGCAAGACATTTTGACAAAGATTTCTTTGCTTGCCTGTTTTCACGGAATACCTGGATATTACAATACCTCCCATCCCGTTGGGAATGAATGCCTCACATTGTTAAAGATCCTCTCTTTCAGAGAGTGCCAACCTCCAGATTATTAGGAAACATAATAAAGTTGTATCAGTCCTTGTTAAAAATTCTGTGACTCTGCCTTAATGAATGGGTTGTTTATCCTGTCCGTCTCTCCAGATTTCAATTCCAACAACCATACTGCATGAGGAACTCTTGTAAATGGAGGTGTGAAAGCAGCACGGACAAGTTTAACTTACTAAAGTGGGTGACAACAGTGATGGAGATGCAGGTTTAAGGACAGGCCAGCGATACAAATAAGCACCCAAAAATCCTAGTCAGCTCAAAACACCCTCAGGAAAAGCTCTATTAACATAAAGGAAAACCTCTGCTAACACATTTTCATCAACACCATTGGATTCAGCCACTTGGCTGAACAAAGTATAAGTATACTTTCTGGTACAACTGCACTTTTAGTTATTCGGTAGACACCCTACGAAGGGATGGGTCTGCGTATCTCTTTTCTGAATAAATTTGTCCTTCACATATATATATATTACCCATATATCAATAATTAAAAATAATTAAATTGTCCTTGAATGTCTTCTTAACTCTTCAGCAGTTTTAGAGTCTGTTCAAGTCTTGGTAAATAGGCTTGCCGTGACCCTTCAGAGTAAACACTACTGAACAAATCTCACAACATGGACAGATCTTTTTAACTGGCATCAAAACACTTCTTTCTCTTTTGATATAGCCTACAGAAAATCCTTCCTAGAATAGCGGGCACTCAATAAACATTTTCTGCTACTGCATTGTAATTGTTCACATAGCAACACACTAACACTCTTGGGAGAATTTTGTTTCTTTTTATCTAAAGAGCTTTCACAGACTTTAACATTAGGTAGATTCTTTTATTTATTTTCTCTATTCGTAGAGAAATAAATAAAACAGTATTCAAGATGCACCATATGCCTCTAACCTATCTGCACTTACCCCTTCAATACATGAGAAAGTTTTAGAAAGTTATCTTTGATATTTTTGTTCCCATTCTCTAAGACCACTTCCTTTTCAAGTTATTTATGTTTTTTCCCCTTTGAAATTACGGAACGGCAAACAAAGCAAGCTCTTGACTTGAACACAGTTTAGGCTTAGTAGATCTTAAAGGCTTTTGAGTCCCATGTGAACATTTGCAATTCTGTTTTCTGGGGGTATCTTTCATTCTGCCACCTAGCAATGGTATTCCGGTTTGCCTTGATCCTCTGGTGAGACAGGACCACTGTGTCTGCAGTGTTACAGACACTGGCCTCACTCTCGCAAGTCGAGCAAGCAGGCTGACCTGACAAACCACCCCTGAGCACACTGTAACTTTTATAGAGTTGCCACAAAGTTTAAAAGATCTATTTCTATAACATATAATAATGCTTGAAGTTTTGAAGGATGGGTCAACATATGCCACGAAATCACCTGCAAAAAGACTTAATAAACAACTGGAGAATTTTGATACACCAAGAATGGCAAACTGAGACTTGAATTTCAACTATACTTTCATGTTTAAAACTCTGATTAGTAGTTGGGTAATTTTACATGGTTATTCATTCTTATTAAAACTGATTTAACCAAACTATCTCTTTCTTCAAGGTGATACCTTGCCCCTGGAGAATTATGACCACTCCCAATACAGAGTCTTGACCGATCCAGGAAATCAAGGAATACAAATAAAAGAGACAAGACTTGTGATTTTTGACATTTCAAAGTCCAAAAAGTACATTTTTGTTTTGTAACACTTTGAAAATAATGAGTAGCTTTGGAAAGGGCTTCTTGCTTGCTTGTTTGTTTTTTATTCCCCCAAGAGCTTAGTAAAACAGACTTTTTTGAAGTATTCTGAAATTATAATGGCTACTAGGGATAGCCAAGGAAACAGGAAAGAAAATCAATCAGAATATCAATTTTGTACACACTGCAGACCACTAAAGCTTTGCTAATAACACCAGGAAAGGCAGAACATCACAAATTAGCTCTATTACTGACTAGTAACAAAGGAAGAGCATGGGCTCCATGTATTGTATCTGCTGTTAAACTCTGCACACTGTTAACAATATAAAACAACTTACAACACAAGATCAAGCACAATTGTCTGTTAATTTGTACCCGTTTATTATCTTCAGATGATCTGGGATTCATTCGCTTATCAAACAGAATTAACAAAATCTCAAAACCACTGGCTGCTTCCTGGCCTGCCTTGCCCAGAAAAGGGCAATGAAGCTGGTGAAGGGTCTGGAGAACAAGTCTTATGAGGAGCAGCTGAGAGAATTGGGTTTGTTTAGCCTCGAGAAAAGGAGGCTGAGGGGAGACCTCATCGCTCTCTACAACTACCTGACAGGAGGTTGTAGCGAGGTGGGTGTCGGTCTCTTCTCCCAAGTAACTAGCGATAGGACGAGAAGAAATGGCCTCAAGTTGCACCAGGGGAGGTTTAGATTGGACATGAGGAAAAATGTCTTTACTGAAAGAGTGGTTAAACATTGGAAGAGGCTGCCCAGGGAAGTGGTTGAGTCACCATCCCTGGAGGTATTTAAAAGACCTGTAGATGTGGTGCTTAGGGACATGGTTTAGTGGTGGACTTGACAGTGTTAGGTTAACAGTTGGACTCGGTGATCTTGAGGGCCTTTTCCAACCTAAATGATTCTATGATAATAATTCAGAAGTCTCCACGAGACTTCACTGCTGTGGCTGATGAATGCCATCGGTGCTATTTTAAGAATGTTAAAATTGAGTATTTACCATGCTTCTTTTCACATTTAATGTCATTGCTTTATGAAAAGGTAATTGCAGCATGAATATGAAGGGCTGGAAAGTTTACCAAATATCTAGTTTTCAATGTGGAATCCTATTTAAGATAAGGACTAGTGTAAGTTTTTCCAATCTTTAAATTTAGTATCTCCTCTTGAGTATTCAGTGAGCTTTAAAGATCAGCTCAGCAATTACCCCACTGATTGTCGCACCTTCACTTCCACATTGATAAGCTTCTGCTACAGCTCCCAAGAAACAGATCCTCTACACAGACGATGGTTGAGAGATTTGAATTTTTCCTTTCTACAAGGACCTTTTGGAAGATTTTTGATACAAAATGTACATGTACACATGAATATGCACATGCAATCATGTATGATTTTAACCTAAGTTATTTCATATTATTAATAATGGCCTATGAAGGCACATATAGCCCACCCTCTCGTCTCACTTCCATAGTATTTAACAGTGTAGGTAATACGTTAAACTTGGGATCCCTTGATGTCACTGGCAAAGCTTCAATGGACTTCATTGTGTGCACAACTGAAACCCATATAGATTTTCATGCTATTTAATTTTGACCGCTTTACCGGAAGATGCATTCATCACTGTAAACCAGTTGATGGGAAAGCTGGAAGAAATAACTCTTGAAATGCACTTAGTGCACTTCTGATAAACCGTTTCAAAAATTAAACATGCTACCCAAAGTTGCCAAGTAAACACAAAGAGAAATTATGCTGCATTAATCTGTGTTTTTTTAAACAACAGAGAGTAACACAAGGGCAACCAAAGGGAAAATAACAGAAGAGGATGACGACTGCATTGAAATCAACCTATCCCTCACCTAAAGCAATCAGAGGGAAGAGTTTGATCCACACTCCTGTTGAGTCTGCTCCTGAAAATATCAATAACCAAATCAGCATTTTTCTGTAAAAATATTGATGGTGAAATTATCACAACATTTCATTTGCTTCCTTCCCCTCCTATACATGAGGTAAGACCCTGTACACTTACTGCCTCTTGTACTCCCATGCTCTTATTCTCAGAGGTTTCTATACGGACACTAACTGCAATGACAGATCCCAGTTCATTACAGACTGCAGCAATCATATCATCAGCTGAACCACTGATGTCATTATTTGTCTATTCCTTTTACGTATCTAAATGTAAACATGATTTTTATCTCCATTCAAAGCTTTGAAAGGAACATTTAATCACAGAGCTATATATGGCACAGGAGGATCCTTGCCTGTGGTTTCTCCCTGGCATTTTTAATGTACATTGCCTTTTACAGCCGCAACTGCTTCAATTTTCCTGAGATTCTGCTGAAGATCCTCCTACAGAAAGGGCAAATTCTGCTCTAAACCACAATGTTAAAAACAGATTGCTGACTAACATGCCATGTTCTTGTTGTAAATTACAGCTACAGCTTCCTTCTAGATAGTATAATCTTGATACACACTATAATGCAGCCTTAAGGCTGGAGAAAACTGCAAGTCTACAGAATCTGCAGCAAAACCGCATTTTCTTTAGTCTCTTCTGTTTCCTCTCCCCTATTTCACCTTTGCTGTACTTTGAGAGGCTACTTTTAAAAGACAACTGCAGTGATTAAAAAAAACAATTGAGAAAAAAAAAAAAAAGTAGTGAAAAGAAAGGAGGAGGAATAAAGGAAAGAGAAAAATGTTTTAAATGAATCCCTGTATCAAAAAAAAAAAAAAAATGCCATTCACAGCTTTCTAGGATGCAATGAATTTAAATTAGAACTGGGAGCTCATAAAGGTTTCAACCTACATTTTTTATACCAGCAACTATCATACCAATAGGTAAGGTCTATCTAACTCAATGTCCATGCAATTAATTTTAATAGAAATAGTCTAGGAAGTGCTCCCGGATGACAGGCACCAGCAATAAGCAAATTGTAAGTTGTTCAGCTCTGGATGCTCACCCGTCCCTTGCAAAATACAGCTCTCTTCCTAACTCTGGTTAGCAGAATGATGCTCAAGGTCCTGCCTCACACCAATCTGCTTTATGCTGGAAAAAAACATGAGATCTGTGATACATACTTAAAGCAATTTAAAGTAAATATTGCTATAAAGTGAATAAGGAACTTATAGAAACACCATGCTCTGTTCTAGCCAGTACTTACAGAGCGGATGAATAAGAGCAGAAGACAATGCCACCACTCATTAGAGAGGACACTAAAGTCCTCTCCCACTTAAGCAGGACCTGCAACAGGAGACTCCACCTCCTCCGGCCATGTCAAATTCACATTTTTGGTTTAGACTATCCTTATTCTTTCAGTTCCTAAGAAGGAGAAAATGAAAAATGGATTGGATTGCACTAATATCTCCAGTTTCTGTGGCGTCTGGGCGACACAGACATCAAAGGATTCCCTCTCACAGATTCCTGCGAGCTGTGCAAGCACTATTGCTCCAGGGTCCCAGAGGGTGACCTGAGGTACAGGCAGAACAAATACCTTTCTCAAAGTTGCAGAGGAAATCAGAGGTATAGACGGGCACTAAATCTTTGTCAAGTCTTAAAGTAATACCTAAGCACTCCAGAGTCACCTTATATAGTGATTTCACTGGGATTACTGGAATAGCACTGGAATGCTATCCAAAGGTGCAATTTTCCTGGGACAAATTTATGCTTCCTAAGGAAGCATAAATCTAATAGCAGCTTTGTTTACATTTAAGCAGAGCTTAATTTCTGGAGTCTTTTATTGATTCTTTCTACAGGAGCCATTTCACCTTCTGATGAGTCAGCTGTTTCTAACTACAGGTTTCTGAAATTGCCCCCATAATATGGAATTATATTAATTAAAGTAACCCACTGAATATAGAAAATGTATTGTTAAAATAGATCTATTGGATCTACAGATCTATTGTAATGGTATTGTGAGAAGAACTTGTCATTAGCCATTTATGGCTGGTTATTTCAAATGCACATTTCCATATCATTAGTTTTCAGGGCTATCAGTAAAACAGATCACAAAATATATACATATTATATAATATTATAAATATAATATAAACTGATCTATGTTCATTCCACCTCACATTATCAACAAATTCAAAGAATTGGGTTGGACATTCCAGACAAGAAAGCCTAGTAGCAAACTATTTCAATTTCAGACAGCCCAAGTCATCGGACTTTGCAACTCGGTATAATGTGAATGGAGTTCAATCCAGTTGGTGGCCGGTCACGAGCGGTGTTTCCCAGGGCTCAGTTTTGGGGCCGGTCTTGTTCAA
>NW_008794543.1:1451732-1465847 GCF_000699145.1 Aptenodytes forsteri | reverse complement strand
TAAACATTGGAAGAGGCTGCCCAGGGAAGTGGTTGAGTCCCCATCCCTGGAGGTATTTAAAAGACGAGTAGATGAGGCACTTAGGGACATGGTTTAGTGGGCATGGTGGTGTTGGGTTGATGGTTGGACTCAATGATCTTAGAGGTCTTTTCCGACCTTAATAATTCTATGATTCTATTCTATGTTAAGTAGCCCAAACACTATTCCAGATGGTATTGTTTCTCAATTCGATCATCCTTCCTCACACTGAAATAACCTGTGAATAGTTTAATCAGCTGCAGTAGGCTCATTTAAGTGCTATGCAAATGCAGCAAGAATGGAAGGGGCATTCCATCCTTGGAAATTAATGGAATGAAGGGGAAAAAAAAAAAGTTAATTCCCAGACTATAAATATTGATATGTCAAATTTCAGTATCTGGAGAACTGAAACAAACCAAATACCGCAAAGGCATGAAGTAGCATCTGGCCAAAATAGACGTCTCCGGAAATTAAGCTTTTAAGTATAAATAATTTTCAAGAAACTATAACTTCTGATTATAAAACTGGAAACCAACAATTATGTCTATGCCTACACTGCTAAGGGCACCCAGGAGACCTCTTGCGCCAAGTGGCGTTGGTGGCTTACACCCTCGCTCCTCAGGGCTAGTCCCTTCTGATCGTCCCCACAGTTGGACAAGGCTACAATGGGCCCCACCAGGTGTCTTTAAGAAGTGGGTTTATCTAATTCAAAGTGCGTGCAATCATGTGAGGGCTATGTCACAGCCTCTCAGGCTGATTTTAATAGCAGAACACTGTGAAACTGTGTGGCACACCCTGGGTATGTCGTGAGAGTAGGTAGATGTATGTGATGCTGTGAGACATGACGAGACAACACTGCAAGACTGCTCAGGGATAAGAGCAGCAAGCAGTCCTGCGGCAGTCCTGTCCATATCACCGCGAGGTGGGTCTTGGGGTGAATGGATCCCCAAAACTGCACCCAAGCTTTGTCTCAGAGAGAACTGGATGACCAGCTTCAAGAAAAACCCAGGGAGCAAACTGACTTGCCAACAAGGAACTGGGGCTTGAGAGTGGGCTGGGGAGATAAGTTATTTGGCTGTCTTCATGTGCCCTATATTCATTCTGACACAGTTAAAACAGAACTAAGCTGTAAAAACATTAAGCATCAAATATAATCATTCTAAAGCTATTTAAAGGAGCTAGAACATCCACAGCTATGTATTTCTTGGGTCTTGCATTTGAAGGGCAAGTATAGGAAGAATTTATTTTGGCATCAAAGTCAGAGCTCCAGGATAAAAGCTTAAAACCTAAAGATTTCTGAAATAGATCCCAAGTCCTCATTTCATTTTATTATTGTACTACAAAGTACACCACCAATATCCAATGAATATCACATCAATATTTGTGGACAAGTGTTACACAGCTGCAGAACACCATTATGAATGCTTTTCATCAGTAACTTCAGAACATGGGTAACTTGAGAATGTAAAAATGCTTCCAACCTTATGCTTTCATAGTGTTTATTATCAAGATTTAACTTCAAATAGTTTTAAGTCTGTCCAGGAGAACAAAGCCTCCATCTAGTTTTCCCTCCAGCCACTCTTCCTATGATGCTCAGCCACAGACAGATCTCCACACTGGAACTCATAAGCTCAGACAGAAACATTTTCTGGCTGTTATTTGGTCACTCTTTAACCATCCATCTCTGTCTGGGGAAAAACTCTTGAGAATTGTTAAGTATCATGATAATAATTATCAAAGAAAAAAATAGTGAAAATTTACAAGCGTCTGAGGAATGTCAGCACTATCATATAAGCTCCTTTGGAAGACACCTCCCACTCCAGAGTGGTATTAAGGAAAGGAGATGAAGACTCACAGCTATAAATAGATCAAAGATAAGGTTTATCTTAGTCTCTACAAACTGTCTTTCTTATCAAATATTTTGCTACAAAATATGTTTCCAATGGTATATAGTCAAACTAAAAGAAAACCTTTCTTCTTGAAAGCATGGACTCTGAAGCAACCTAGAGGGGCTCTGTTCGGTTAGACCTTTTTTTGTTCATTTAACTCTATGACATATTTTTCCTTAATACACAATACAATGAGCAATATGATCTCATGCTTCTTCAAGGCGGTGGAGCTGTAGCTCCCAAGCAGCTTTGCAGTGTACAGTGAAAAGGCTTATTTTTGAAAAGAGAAACGTGGCTGCCTCCACATACACACCTGAAGAAACATGCAAAAGTGCATGTTTGTGCAGTGAATATTTTAAATGTGCGCTGAGTATAAAACAAACTTCTGAAATTCCCCATGCTGCTTCCCAAAGCCCCACTTCATCTCTGTACGGGCTGTGACTTTTCAGAATATTTTTAGTGCATGAGGCAGCTTTTCAAAGACCTCTTAACCCTTGTAACTCGTCTTACAAGCATAAATCAAACCATGTTGGCCAACTCTTTCCATAGCAGAACTGCACCTTTAAATACCACTAATGCCAGATGGTCTCAGCATATAAAGCAGCATGAGACAACATATTAATGCTACTCAAACAAGCAACTTGTGCTAGCAGCAGACCAATGAAATCAGTCTCAGGCTGCTAATCCTCTCTGTCTCCATGGCAACATCTATTTCAGACAATTCTTCAATTTTCAAGTCAGATGAGCTTGTTGGCTCTTAAAACTTCTCTATTCAGGGGGTCTTCCGTTGTCAGGTACTTTTCACTTCGTATTGGCTACCGTTATAATACAGAATTTATTTTTATCAGCTGCTCCATGGATTATCAAGGAACAGGTGCTCCTCTTTGTTTACTTATAGACTTTTCCACTAAAGATTAGTACTATAAGATTTGCACTGAAGATTTGTAGTATTTATTTCCACTATGGATTTGTTCCCTAACCGTAACACATAGAAACCTCGCAAATATAGATGTCTCTGTTGTGACTCTACCTACGAGCACTGGAAGAAAAGGGAGAATTGGTACCTTCTTCATACTCCTCTGCTATCAAGGCAGATTTTTAAACAACAACAAAAAAAATTGTATATCTGCAGCAGGTAAACAGGGAGAGAAACTCTTGATTCCTCCTCACCTATGTCCATTAGCATAGCTGAGTCAGCACAAATATTTTGGCTATTTGCTACTAGGAAAAATCTGGCAGGAAGCAGGTAGGAACTGCATCTTAAAGGTAGATCAAATGCTGAACCACATGCCATCTATCAAGTACAGATATATATTGGGTACCCAGCATAGCCACACGCTAACCTGCAGCATGGAAGATGAGAACCTAGGCACGTAGACGAGAACCCGAGGCACAGGGAGAGGATGTTCTTATGCGAAAAGACAAGAAATACACAGCAGAGCCAGGAAAGAAGTCAGACATCCTTTATCACAAAACCACCTTTCCTCTCTGTGAAACAACTTCCTACAATGACAATGTTTAAAGTTTAAACACGTGATAGCCCAGCTCCCAACCCCACAGCTTTTTTCTTCTCTCCATTCCACTATGTACTGATGTCACCAAAAAGAAAGAAGAAATTTCATTCAGAAAGGCATAAACTTTGATCACTCATTCCTTAACTGCAGGCTCTGACAGAATTGAAGTCACATTTAGCCCTCTTTTTTAAGGGTACACACACAAGTTGGCTTGAGCATTAGCATTTGTGACTTCAGTTTGATCTGTGGATGCTCAGCAGCTGGGTGGGAGGAGAAATTAAACCCCTGTCTAGTTTATATCAGTTGAAAATCTGACATGGGAAGTCAGCTTACCATAGCCATAAAGCTCCCTTTGAAGTAATGATCTTTTACATGTGTAAAAAGTGTATATTTAGGTTGTAGACTCACCCCGATCTTGCTTATAGTTCTAAAACTGTGCCTTTGTGCAATAAGCCAAAATGCAGAGCCAACCTAAACTACAAAACCTTCAGTTTGGCATAGGGAAAAAAGGTTAATTTTGAATTATAAATGTGCAAGGAGTACACCATTCGTAACAGTGAAGGACAGCAATGTGTAACTGAAAGACAATCACACCGTGGGCTCCCTTTATTTTTGAGGGACACAGAAGTAAAAGGACATTCAAATGACATGTCTCGCAGCTAGAAACCTCACACTTTCTCAATACCAAAAAAAATCTACTGGATCATTAGATTGGTATACCAGCAAGGATGCTCTTGCCAAGAAAACAGCTCATTAAACCTTGGCCAGTTGGATGTCCCACCTGATCAAACAATTCTTTCCACTTGGCTTTAAGGCAGATCCACACTTAAGGTTAAGTATTCAAAATGGCATACGATGGCTGGTCTCGCTGTAGGCAGGCTCTGCAGCCAGAGCAGTATCTTTCTTTGGTTGTAAATCAGGCAACTCACTCTCCATGGTCATGAATAGCTCCATACAAAGAATGACTATCTCAGCTTGCAACATGGGACTTAATTTGTGCATAAACAAGAATGTCAGGTTTTGCTCATAATTCAATATGAACAACTACCAGGAAGCAGCTACTAGCTTATACAGTTACAAATGTCTCACTTCGGAAAAATAATTAATTAGAAACAAATGTTTACTGCCTTCAAACTGCCAACCACAGGTTTATGATTCAAGATTCTCTCTTACCTGGCCATTGTAGCTACACAGACACGTTCCTAACGTATGCCTTCATATTGAACCAAACCCCTCTGACAATCACCCTGTTACCTGCTGCTGTCGTGGGAAGGTGTGTCCGGTGCTGATTCAGCTAGCACAACATTAGTGCACTGCAAGAAACCTCCGCTCCAAAGGGAAGGGCACTATGGACCAAGACCGCACTTTTAGTCTAGTGTCCTCATCCCCAACAGTGCACCTGAAAGGAGTAAGCGAGGTGGCAACTTCAGTGCCACAGGGCAGCTATCATGTCACAGTACATACCATCGTTTCTTCATAACATGGCAGAACTCCGATTCCAAAATCCCGAATACCAGCAAGTCAAGTGGCTTTCTCCAGCACCGTTGTTCTGCAGGGCTCCTAACCCACTCGCCATACAGCACCAGCTTTCAACCTTAAACCTGAGATAACACATGCAGATCTAATGGCAGCCAAAAGAGCACAAATTCACGTCACACTGCAAATCAAACCTCCCTACCCTGCTACCACTTTACTGATACGGATTATTTTTTTCCAACCTTTTAAGTACAAAGACCCTTGGTGTCTTCATTTAGCCTCAGCATACAAGAAAGTAAGCTTCCAACATAACATTCTGATCCCACTGAATTCACTGAACCCTGGCTTTTGATTTGCGACTTACTCCAAAATGAAGTGTATGAAGTATACATCCTTTACTCCACTGCTCCTGATTCTACCCATTATTTAACTGACCTAGAAACCTTAAAGTACACACTGCAGTTTTCACTTTTCCTTGATTCCACAACACTTTCAGAGAATTCAGCTACAAACACTTCTTTCCAGTTTAATTCCCAACTCAATGGGAAAAAAAAAAAGCAAGAGTCTGTGGTAATACATGCATGAGACTTTTGTTTAAAAACAAAATGTAGACCAAAAAAAAAGACGTGGCATATGACTTTTTTTTTTTTTTTTTTTAGGAGGAACATGAATTAAATAGGTATGAAGACTTAGCAATATAAATTAATCTGCTGAGAAAAGATCAGATAGGGTTCATAAATAGTATGTTTCACAAAGCAAGCATATAAAGCACAACAAGGTACTTTAGATGATGACACACCAAGGCTGGGATTCATCAGGTCTTAACCATAAGCTCTTGCACGTGTTCCCAAGTTAGAAGCCTGCCCAATGTCGCCTCCTTTTATAGTCAGTAGAGAAAAGACATTTTCAGAAGGTACTGCAGCCCAACCAAGAGGTCTACCTGCTAATCAGCAAAGCAACACTATAGCATGTAGGCTTTTAAATCACATACCACATTTGAAAACAAAAATTAGGTGGAATGAGCACAGAATTAATTCTAAATTAGTTTTAATACTAAGTTATTGGCTGAGCCTAGTAGCAACTCCATTGTTACAACAAAAAATTTGTGTTTATTACAAAATAGGAAGACCTGTCTTGCAATTTTCACCCTCTGTGTAATTTAAAGGCTTGAGATATTGATCACTCAATTATAGAAAAATAAACAGTTCCTCCTGAATAAAGTAAATTAAGAATTAATATAATAGTAAGGTATTCTTTTGATAAATCACATGATTACAATTTACTGCCTTTAACAAAATGTCTCACAAAATGTTAGGAAATCACTGTGCTTTATATACTTCTCATTAATTCTGTGGAGTTCACATTAATGTCACCATAATAAAACATCCCTTTAATCCCAACCAACAACAAAACAGGCTCACCTCCTGTTTTCATTGGAAACTGTTAAGGCATTCTGCAGATGTGGGAGGCGATGACAACTCTACTCTTTGAAAGAAATTAAAGTAATCAACTCTTTCAAAAGGAGTGGGATTGTCAAAACCAGCCTGGGTCAGACCGACGAACTCTGAATGTTCTGCATACGCAGACTAATTTTAAGCCTGAAAAATAAAACAACTGCCTTCTGTAGAGTCATGTTTATTCCTAACGATTACAGTCCTTTTTACTACAGCTTGGTTGCCCTTTGTGTTATTCCAGCAAATAAAAGAGAAACCTCTGAGATGCAGTAGCTGGGATCTATAGCGTTTTCGCAGGTAGCACACAGCCTCTCTTAACCCTTTTTTAAATGGTCTAACAAAAAGGGAAGCCTTTAAATACCTCAGCCAGTGAAGCAATTTGGAGTGAGGGTATTGTATCTCTAGGAAGCACTGCAGAGACTGCCTAGCACAGCTGTCTAACCACACTTACTGTGAATTTCCATTGACTTCCATGGGAACGTGAATGGCATTAACAACTAGCTGCAAATGTGATGTATAAATGTGCCTACATCTCCTTGACTTTCACCAGTTTTATGAGCACATTCTTCTCTTGGTATTCTACACCTCTGTTTTTAGCTGAACATTAAAACTGAGATAGCGTTGTGGTTTAACCCTAGTCAGCAACCAAGCACCACACAGCTGCTCGCTCCCCTCCCCCAACTCCTGGGTGGGATGAGGGAGAGAATCAGAAGCCCAGTAAGTAAGAAAACTCATGGGTTCAGATAAGAACAGGAGAGGCGGGGGGGAAGAAAACCCAGGAAAAACAAGTGATGCAACCACTCACCACCGGCTGACCGACAGCCAGCCAGTCCCCAAGCAGCCACCGCTGCCCCCCGGCCAACTCCCTGCAGCTTATATACTGAGCATGACGTCACATGGTATGAAATATCCCTTTGGCCAGTTTGGGTCAGCTGTCCTGGCTGTGCCCCCTCCCAGCTTCTTGTGCACCTCCTCGCTGGCAGAATATGGGAAGCTGAAAAGTCCTTGACTTAGTATAAACACTGCTTAGCAACAACTAAAACAGTGTGCTATCACATTATTCTCATGCTAAATCCAAAACACAGCACTGTACTGGCTACTAGGAAGAAAATTAACTCTGTCCCAGCCGAAACCAGGACAGATAGGAAGGGAGGATGAATTCAGAAATATTATTTATTTAAGAAAGAAAATATTAAGGAAGAAAAATCTATTTTCAAAAAACGGAGTGTTACCAAGTACATTCTAAAAAAATATGAAGTTATTCAAGACTCTTAAAAACAAACCACATGCTTATAAGAAACTCGCTCAGCACATACAGCCAGCCATCTTATTGCCAGAAAATCCTACAGCCCTCTCGAGACCTGTGCAACCTACAGAATCTGCAAAGGACACTGGACATCCCACTCTGAATGCAGGCAGCATTAAAATCGTGCTGCCAGAGACTACCCCAGGCCAAATCCTGGCTGGGAGACTCCAGGGGGACTACCCTAAGTGGCACTACAGCCCATAAGGGATTTCGTGGAAAGTTAATTACAGTCTCTCAGTCTTCTGCAGAATGAGCGAGGTACAACCAGCCCCTGATTTGCACTCCCAGAAGGCGAATCGGTAGCGTGTCCCCTGTGGTGTTTGATGGGAAAGCCAGAACGTCCTCACAAGCTCTGAAAGAAAAATCTGTTCCCTGACGCACAAAGGAAAGAAAAAATGCAAATGCAGAAGTCTACCTGAATAAAAGGTTCAACCACGTTTTATTCTGCATCTTATTTTATATATCCCTGCAGAGATACCAGCAGCTGCCCAGCTCACACTCTCGGTTTGGCACTGCGGGTGCTCTTGTTACCCCTGCTGCCTGAAGAGCAGCTCACCTTTAAAGAGGATTCCAAACATAAGCCGCGAGAGAAGGAGAGAAGCTGAACCACAGCTGACAGAAAAATGTGACAGCGTAATGTGGTCAGCACAGCATCTCCTGTACTCCTGATACAAAGAGTTTTGCTTATATCCACCTATTTACAGCCCCTACCTTTATGGAATGCAGCTGGATGGATCTGAACTCGGTGCACTCGCGCTCACCAGCGACAAGCCCAGTATCCTTCAACATCTCCCTCCAGAAAGGGAATACTAAACAGGCGGCCATTGAAAAGAACTGGCATTTGCTTAAACCTCAAGCATACAAAAATTAGGTCTGCTCTCCAATATCTAGATTTAATAACAAGCTCTTGCTGTATACAATTTGTATTAATGATCTGCAAAATTGGAAAATATTAATAGGGCCCATCAAAAAGCTCACAAGATTTTTACTTGCAAATTCCAAGCGTAAGGAAAAGAAGCTTTACAAAATCAAGTGCAATTAATTGTACACGATAAAATTAGAACGGCCGCATCTGATGACATCACTGTAACCAAGAGACGAGCTGCGTGCTTTCTAACATCACCACTGCTAAAACGCCCTACCGCCACCCCGAGCGCTGCGTTCACCCATCTGAAGTGGGACAGCCCACAAGGCCCACAGGTGATATTGAGGGGTCTCCCCCCTCCTGGGCTACCGTGCTAAGGCGGCACAGCAGATTCCTGCCCACGCTGGGCTGAAATCATGGCAGCCTCCTACACTTTTGCTTCTTCTTGCTGCTGTTGTTTCTCTTTTTCAAAGAGCAGCATTTGCTCTCGGTTCTCTGGGATGGCTACAGAGTCATTTAAATTACAATCACCTAAAAAATATTTAAAAATGGGTTTTGCGCAACAGTGAAATACAAACATTACGAGCAACAATTTTTTTTCCCTGTGAATTTGTCGGCTTTAGTTATCACAATTTCTTGTCACAGAAAGTATTAGCTCACATGGCTGGTGCCACAGCTGAATGAGGGAGCGTTTCAGTGACAGAAGAACCCCTAGGTATGGTTTCTGTATTAGCGGACAGATCTTGGATTTCCCCATTCACTAATATACAGTAGAGGCATGATTTTCACTTCTCTTTTAGTCACCCTTTAATTATGTTTTTGCAGGAGAAAACGGCTCCAGCACTGCAGGGCTGGAGTGTGAGAAACTGAAAGCCTGATGTTGGGAGACTTTGGGGGGGCAGTACAGGAGCTGCAGTTTGGGAAGTCAAGCAGCTTATTTAGGCTCAGTGCCAGCACTGACCCACCCAACCCATTTCCTCACTGTGCCAAGTGGGGTCTTCGATAAAGTGACGGGTCCAAGGATTAACGTAGCTGAGTTGCACCTCATAAAATCGACTGAAGTCACACCCGCAGGGTCCTGCAAATGCTCCGAGTCACAACTGTGCTGCTCACCTCATGCGCGGTGTGCTCCTGCCTCACCGGCTCACAGCAGTTTGTTGTTGTTTGAAACTGGAAAGTCCAAAGTATGCCATTTTCTAGAAAATCAGATGTCTCACTCAACTACAAATAAACCTTTTCCTTCTATTTGAATTATTTTTAAAGATGCTTGTGGGGAGAAGGATGAACAATAAAATCATTAACACTGAAAAAAACTTCTAAATTAAATGCTGCTTTGAAAAAACATTAATATTTTGTTTCCAAAATGCCATTATTCTGGTATTTTCAGGATTTCCATCTCCTTTTCTCTAGCATGAACAATTTGATGAAAATGTCACAAATTTGCAGATCATTTTGTTGTAACAAAATCTGTATTTTCATCCATCCTCTCTCCCCTCCATTTGATGCCAAAGTAATTTGCAGAGCCTGTACCTGTAACACACGTAACCAGTCAATTAATAAGCCTTACTTTGAGGATTTCTTCACAAAACTAAATACTGAAAAATAACCACTATAAAAATCTTAGTGATTTATAAAAAGAAAGTAGGAGTTGAGAGAAATTTTTATTTGTAATTTTTTCATGTAAAGAAAAAAAGAAAAACAACCTAGGAATCTTGAAAATGTTAAAATGTTTCATTTTCACATTCAAAGCGAAGCAGTAATGGAGGGGACTGGTCTTGCACCACCAAAATCAATGGTACAAATGAGCCAGAAGTGGCAGCATGCCTAAACAAGTGGCTGAACATTAATGGTGGAAGAACTGCTTTTGGCATTAATCAATTCTAAATATATTTCATTACTATTAAAGAATACAAACGTATGCCCCAAATGAGCTTAGTTATAGTAATAAAAAAAGCCTCAAGAGATCAGCATCCATCGGGTGTTTGTTCAACAGAACATGAGATATCCAAAGCTAGAGCCTACTTCCTCTCTCAGGAGTAGACAGTATTCTCCTGCACCTGAAGTAAGGCAAAACATTGTTTAGTTTGTCCCAGAAAAAATCTGTGCTTTACTGTCAACTGTCCTCCATTTTTCCTTGGTGCATCATCAACTCATCAACTTCCCACAATCTCTTTCTCCTTGCTTTATCTCACCTCGCCGTCTGCCATCTTCTGTCAACTTTGCCAATTTTTGGCAAGCACAGGGAGAAAACTGTATTTTCTCACATAATCAAAGCTACTCCAAAACGTTTTGATCGCTTCCAGTCTAGGTTCATACAACACCTTCTACACCTAACCACTGACATAGTCTCATTCAAGTCTTCCTCTGCCTCAACTGTCTAGTCCCCATCGATTCAAAGGTTATCTGCATGGAGCAGCTGCCTCAGTATAAACCTGTTTGTTAAAGTTCAAATATCTTCAGCTCCAGGATTTGCTTCTCCTTATTCAAGGGCTCCTTTTCCATCAGCGATTGCAGGCTCTAATCTCCCATACGGGTGCAGTATCAGCCTAAAGAAACTGCTGCCACAAAAAAAAAAATTGCAAAATATTAGAACGAACTCTGGCATGAACCAGAAGGGAAGCATGGGTAGCGTGGTGTTCAAGTTTGCAGAGAAGGCAGTACATTCTCTGAGTATTTAACGTAGGATCAGAAACTTTAGGCAGTCTCACGCTTCTGGCATTTAGCATGTCCCTGGGAAGAGCTCAGTGAAGGCCGTGCTCATCTTCCAAGTGACTAATCCCCGTTTCCAAGATTTGCCAAGACACTTTGTATGCCTATGCAAGAAACCAGACTGGCTCGTATGGAGTCACTCTGGTTTCCAATGCAGTATCAGGACTTTAAAAAAAAAAATCCTCATAATGTGTATTTACCCCAGCAAAAGATGAGGCCTCAACGATTCGTTCCAGTTGCTTCGTTCACTAAGGATTTGTTCCAGTTGCTTTGGAAGTCTAAAGCACGTTTCTAAAGTTCTCCTATTTCTCTCATGCATTTTTTTCAAATATTGCACATATATTACAAATTTATTTCCAAAAATAGCTGATATTCTAAAATTAAAGTTTATTTATATGCTTACATATGATCAAATGCATTCACAAAACGCTGCACGGCCATGCAATATGCGTGATTATGCAATGTATGCATGTATGTGCAGTATTTGATTTACTCAGTACAAAGCCTCTTTACTCAGTACAAAGAGTCTTTATTGATGCTCTGCTGACACTTTCCTGATTTATTTTGTCATCAACTTGCTCAGTAAGCGAACAGAAACATTTTTGTTTGTTTTCACAGTGGCTCACTAGATAATTCAGGTATCGTCCCTGCATACTCACCAGACTTCTAGAAGCATGAGCTCTCTACAGACGGTAAACCTATGAGCCACAGCATATATTTTGTTTATACTTATGCTTATTTTAAAATAAACCCTGAGACACTCAGGATATCTTGTAGGAACAGGTTTTGTTCAGGAATAACATCTTCTTAGCCTGTCGTGAAAAAAGAAAAAATAACTGTGTATGTGTGTGTCTGTGAATCTCTCTATCATTTTTTAACAATAGATGATGATAAATCAGGTCCTGGTCCTGCAAGCTTTAATCACACAAAATATCCTTATTCCTGTTGTTGCCCTGGGAATCAAGCATGGATGCTCAGAGTGAGCAAGGATCCCCCCTCAGGTAAGAGCTGCAGAATCAGCCTCCTATTTCCTGCCAAGGCTGGTACAAGGCTCCACTTCTTTTACTGCACAGCTTAAAAAAGCTCACATAGAAAAATAAGCAGTGCTACCTTTTACTACATAGCAGAAGAAAGGGCACGTTATTAAGAAGAAAACACCTCTAATGCAACCATTAGCATAATATTTAGGGGCTTAGGCTCTGTAACAAAGAAGCAGGGATGCGAACAGTGCCTTTACAATTATTTCAAGGAGCACAACCATAACTAGGCATGGAGTCTGGCTCGTTGACCTTCCTAAAAAGATCCTGAGTTTCTCTCATGTGCCACTGCAGACAGCGAAAGCTACAGCAGCTCTCCACTTTGTGAGAAATGCTCAGTACCTCGCAGAATGAAACTGAGGATTTAAATAAAACAATGAATTTGCTCTGGTTCAAACCCTGGTTAATCCTCTGCAAAACCCAGCATTTTCAGGATCCACCACTAAAGATTGCCAGGACTCATCACATTCCCTGACATGTGATTTGGACATCACAACATGTGGCATTTTCGTCTACAGGGCTCCGTTTGTGAGGGACAGAGCATGTTCTATAGGAAACGCTCGACATTCACTCTAGCTTGTATGTGGACGCAATCCATAGGAAATTTTCTTTTCTGCGGTTTGTTATCGCTCATTGATACAAAGTTGGATTCTCTTTTGCTTGGGCTCAATGACAAACCCTTTCTCACGTCACTTACACCAACAGGAGAAGCCTCCTGTCTCTAGGAAGAGCCACGGCCCCATCTCAGACTGCAGAGTGCTCTTTTTGTCCCTGTTTCAGCTGGTTTGACAGAAGTGCCAAATAAATGAGCTGTAGCAACTCTCCCCTGACAGTAACACAAAGTCACAACAATAATTGCATATCATTCTAGCATGCAAATTACATAGTGGCGATAGATTAATTCTTAGCTTCGGGATCACCCTTCATATCAAGATGGCAACATACCACAAAGAAATTTTTCAAATTTCACTGCAATTCCTACATTTTTCATTTCAAGACAACGCTTTGCTACCCTGCCTTCCTCTTCTGTCTTCCTTATGTCCAATATCCTATGACCTCTAAGTTTTACCAGTAGCCCTAATACAGTCAGTAAAAATGTAAGTCCCTTGAGGATGCAAAGCAAGGTTATATTCAGGTCATAAAGCAGAACATTAAGCACTAATTGTATAGACCAAATTCCCAGAGACGCACAGAATCCACACCTCCAGCTAAAAGTCACAGGCTTCCAGGCCTGTTGTGTAACCTACCGAGGGAAATGTGAAGACACGACTGCAGGTGGCTTATGGTTGGGCCTCAGGTACTGAGCAGCTTTCAGGATTGAGCCTTTTCACATACAGACATAAGTGATACTATCGATTCTGAAATTGGGAACGACGAAAAATGCACACTCGTAGGCATCAAACAAATGCACAGTGTCAATCGCATCCCCTTTTATAAAAAATGTCTCAAACCCCAGGTACACATAACCACACACGCCGAGACATCTGTGCAAATGCCTGTAGTCTGACGCGGTAACACGCTTTCCGCAGGCAGCCTGGCCATGTTACACAGCTCACACGGGCACATTCATACCTAATGGTTTTTTCCCCGACAGTTTGGTTCGTGCCAGGGAACGGGGAGGCCAATGCCTTCCCTTTCAGCACATCTGCACCAGGTGCTGCCCTGCAGAGCAGACGGGAGCGCGTTCATTCCCTAGTGCTGCTGCATCTCCTGATGTTTCGTAGCGGGTTGAGCGTGTTTCTCCCTTCAACAGGGCGCCAAATCCAACGACAGAGACATAAAGACGCCGTGCGCTGAGCGCAGGCGATCGCTGACAGCCCCTGCCGCTACTAAAGCGCAGAGTTTTG
>NW_008794543.1:1445852-1451185 GCF_000699145.1 Aptenodytes forsteri | reverse complement strand
CCGGCCGGGAGCGGAGCTGGGACTGGCTGGGCCCCCCGGGGGGGGGGGGGAGGGGGCCCCGCCCCCGCCGTACCGGAGCCGCAAGATGCAGGCGGAAGCCACTAAAGCTGTTTTCATCAACTGGTCCCCATGTCCAGATGGAGAAAAGCGTCGGAAGAATCCCGCGGCGCGATTCCGACATTGCTTTTTCATTTGGTGAAACACGTTTGCTCTGCACGGCATTCGTGCAGTCCCACCGAGTTAACCCACTGGCAAAAACCTAAATGAACAGACAGAGTGCTCCGTGAGAGATTCAGATAGTACTGCTGCAGAATAACACAAATGTATTTGATTGGCCTCACGCGGAAAACTATACACAATCATCTATAAGGCAGCTTGCTCATCATCTATAAGGTAGCTTTGCTGCATCACAGAAAGCAAAGGATAAAGCGAGACTTCCTTTCTGCTACTGAGAATACTCACTTAAGAGAGCACGTCCCATTATGTTCAATGGGAACGCTCGTGTGAGGAACCATTCACAATGCATTAATAAATCACAGCCTCTTCTAGACCGCAGATACTACAGGACTTCCGAAGCCATCTGTTTTTTCACCCTGTTTTTATAGGCATAGGTGTTTAGACTACATCAACCCAGCCTGTAAAGGACAACTGATAAAAGCAAAAGGCTAAACGCTGAAGAGCAACTTCCGTATCAGGTTTTTTTATTATTTTTAAAGGACACAAAACCTCACTGGAAAGCTTTGAGAGGGTCAAAATTTTGAAAAGTCTGAAAAATCACACCTCCAATTCATCCTTCTACAAATAGCATCTTGTCCGCAGTATGTTTTTTACCCTGATCTTCTAATCTAAAAGGGCAAGCCTGTATAACATCCCCTTCCATCATCAATTTATACTGAATCAATTTTCAGGAAGATTTGTTAATAATCCTTTGTGATCCTATGGATATTTTCCGCAATTATGGGTTGACTAGTTCCAACCAAGAAGATAATGGAAATAATGTCTTCTAGGAGAACATCTTCATTGACGCTTGGTGATGTACCAGCTCGGAAACTCATCCAGCATCTGAAACTCAGACCTGAAAATGCAACTACTATACATAAATACTTATATATGTATTTGTCTACATTCAGCCATACTTGTTATCTTTCAGTGTCCTGACTGTCAGTCCTGGATTATTTGATGTGTTTCTTCATAGCAAGAACCAAAGGTCAGCTCACCCAGTCCTTCCCGTCTTTCAAAGCCAACTGGGTCCAGAAGCTTCTCCACCCAGTTTAATTCCAGGGTTACAAGAATGCGACCATGTGCAAAGGCACCTTCAGAGCACTTCTTGGAGCCTTCAACTCTCCGCTCTAACGGCTAGAAAACCTTGGGAGACGCCTATCACATCACGTCACATTAGCTCTGGGGTTATGACAACGCAAATGCAAACTTGCTGTAAGCATTTTGCAAGACTTGGATGTACAGAGACTCCCTGACATAATGTTTTCTCTTACCAAGATCACTGTTCAGATTTAGGATCAGTGAAGTGCCGTCCCTCTGACCTCTCTCCTCCCTAACAGCATGAATTGTATTATGAATTTGTTTATGACTCCACACCACTTCAGAATTACGTGCAATATGTGCAACACTCTCAGAGCTCCAAAATGAACTACAAATAAAGGTAGCTGACCTAGAATTCAGAAGATTCACATTCTTTATCAGTTTTGTTGGCCACATTCATCACGGGCTAAATATTCCTTGTTTTCTTCATCACTTTCCCTTGTGCCTTATACACAAAGTAAACAAATCTGCTGATGCTGTGATTTCAGGCTTACAGTATCATTTTTTGGGAGAACTTTCTGATCAGTCAAAAGAAACCTTTGTGCAGTGTAGCAACTCTCATTGGCTTCCCTTCAAATTTATTTCCCCAAAATACAATGTCACTAAAAGATATAAGTAGGCTCAGAAATCACCTGTTTCTTTCCATCTATTCAAGCAGTGAATTATTATTCCACTACACAAAATTAGTCTCACAACTAGGTGTGAATGGATTTCCATTAATTTCCATACTTATTAACCCCCCACCCCTAAAAAAATTAAGAGAATGAGTTCTTATAGAAACACACGCACATACACATCTTGTGTAAAACTGGGCGTTCTACAGACTATCAAATATTTCATTTTGAGTTCACACATACTAACTTCTTTTTAATAAGGGATTAAGAAGCAACGATTAGATTCTCAGAGAGCTTAGGAGCATTCGCAGAACTGAGCAGGAGGAATAAATTGATGACTTCCTTTGTATCCAATGCCGCCTCCTATTTTCCATAGTTCAGAGATGACAACTATCATCACAGGCAAAGGCCAAATTTCCTTGTAATATGGAAAAAGGTTTTGCACTTGCCTTAGTCTCAGAGGAATACTCTAACCCCAGGGGCATTCCCAGGCTATATGCATAACCAGGCTCCTGGGTATGGCCTTGGTAAGCTAATAATACTAATTAGAGCAGGGAATAGAGCTCAAGTGCTCCCTGTACAGAAAATGTCCTGATCAGCAGACTTCAAATCTGGTTTACCTCCCTCTTATGTCTGTATATGACACCAAATAGTAGATTATATTTTGCTAACAGATGCTGCCTAAATAATTTGGTAATAGTGAAAACTTCATTGACATTTACAAAAATATGTATTTACAGACAAAGATATATACACATATATAAAATATTCATAGATATTTATATATCATTCCATTCTTTTGGCCAAAACAATTTGCTGAATGTGATTCAAATTTCCTAATGCTTTTGACTTGCCTCAATCTGTCTTTTTCAGCAATTCATGACTCACCAACAAGTAAATAAATAAGTCTTCCAAAAAAACCCCCAAAAAACGCTCACACTTGCAGAGACAATACTTGACTAACTCTGCACTTTTTTCATTTGTGTGGCAAGACAAGCAGGCTGAGGCAACTGTTTTCTTTTATAACCCAAAATGAGAACCCTAAAGCTATGTCCATTAGGAACAATAGAAGTACATTAGGAACAACATAAATCCTAAAAACACTATGATGGAGATCAGATACTTATGTTATTAATAACAAAGTGCTGTTGATAATGACACCATGGAAATACTCAGTAAACTTCTCTGGTTTATATTTGGAAAGAAGTGAGAGGGTGCACTATACTGCATGAGGAAGGCAGTGTTTTCCAACATACAAATAAGCAGGTAGGATGCTGAACGTAACGCGTAAGGGAGAAGCGTGTTCAGATCAGCAAGACTAAATCACTAGTTGGTCTTTAAGCCCCCCTCTGAGGAGGGCTATCTTTGGCCTGCTAATATTCAGTTATACCACATTTTCCAGCCTTGGAAAAATTCTGAAAGGCTCCTTAGGGTATTAACAGGAGTGCTATATTCTGAATAGCACAACTATTCAGAAAGAACAGCTATAAACCACGTATGTCCTAAAAGACGAGGTCAAACCACAGAAAAGCTGGTAAGGGTTTCAATTAAGAAATTAATGATAGGAATAGAATAGTTCCAATCAATTTTAAAAAGAGAACAGCTGATCTCAGTGTTGACAAATTATCAGGCAAGCAGGTGGAGGTAACTCGTGAGATGTAAGCAGCTTTTACAAAACTTACATGAATGCTGATTATATACACAAACTATACCTGGCAGCTCTGGTCACTTGAAGATTTGTCTTCAAGACAGAAGCTTCTATTACCAGCCTCCAAAATGTCTTGCACAACTCAGTGGCTCTATTTCTTGGATGCTTGCAAAACAGGGTTGAGATACGGAAAGTCACGGCTTTCCCAGTACCTTGAGAACAGGCTTAACATAAGGCAGGTCAAAGGAAATGTAAGTAAATAAGAATGATTTTTTTAAAAATCGAAATACAGACGAGGCAGTTACGCAGGAGGTCACAGAGAGGGAAAGGAAATAAAACCACCTTCCAGTTACGTCTTGCAAGACTGAATCTTTTATTGTCTCCACCTGTTAGATGACTCACCTATGTTACCAAAACTCAACCCTTTCAGGTATTTAAGAGCTTACTGTACTCTTGTTGGGGTGATGAACATCCTATACATGTAACAATTGTGCGCAGAGCCTCTTGATAGACTGCAACTTAAGTGTCGTACAAAACGTACCCGACACTGGCCGTTACACACCGCATACCTACACAAATGGCAGTGGCTTATTTCTGCCCCTGGTTTCAGACCACAGGAGTAATCACTGCTCCTGGGGTGATACTAGGTCCTCGACGCTGAACCGCAGTGCTGTTTCTGGGAGACGGCATGGCTATACCGCCAAACACTCATACAGAGAAACTACCATGCAGCATCATTTTGAGAGTCCATGAAACTGGCTGACAAGGTTTTTTTAGAAGCGGTGAATCATTATCTAACAGGAGCGTTCTTCTGGTCTTCCACAGGGACTGGTGTTTCAAGTCCGGGGGCTAATTTATTCAGTGATTACATAAATGTGAATCAAAACTGATTAAAATTTGCGGATGACAAAGAATGGTGAATAATAAGGATATAGCAGCTCTGGAATGTGATTTAGATTACTTGGTAAGTGGAGCACTTTTAACTATTTCAGAGCAGCAAACTGCAAATTACACTTAAGAGCAAGAAATATAAAACACACTCGTAATAGTCTGGCAAGCAGTATTGCTAGAAGCATCGAGATCACAACAGATGGGTAACTTGACTGTATTTTCCAGCGCAACGCTGCAGAAGAGCTAATTTTATCTTTGAATGTTTAGACAGAAGGGCAATGGTTAAGAGGAAGGATGCGATTATACCACCAAGGCGGCATTAGAGACAATGATCTGGACATGCACTTCTGGTATCTACAGCTGAAACAAGACATTGAAAATTCAGAGACAAGCCACAGAAGTGATTTGAGAAATAGAGGAAATGCCTTACTGCGGAGCACATGATATAATCCGGTTAGCTGGTGAAAAATACAATTGAAAAGCGATTTGACTGCTGTGTTTACTACCTTCACAGATAGAAAATTATAGCAAGAACCAATGGCAAAAAGTTGCCTTCTCCCTGGACCTGCCAGTTACGGGTTTCAAGGGCTGAGATTTACCAGAAGGCTGCAGCTGACAGAGAGAGGGGCAGCAGTAACGGGATGGAGATTTGGAGGCAATGAACCAGTAGAAAATTATAGCAAGAACCAATGGCAAAAAGTTGCCTTCTCCCTGGACCTGCCAGTTACGGGTTTCAAGGGCTGAGATTTACCAGAAGGCTGCAGCTGACAGGGCAGCAGGCAGCAGTAACGGGATGGAGATTTGGAGGCCAGATGCTGTACGCTGTAGTTAGCAATAACTATCTGTAGCCATAAAGTAGG
>NW_008794543.1:1434692-1445825 GCF_000699145.1 Aptenodytes forsteri | reverse complement strand
ACAACGCGCTTTGGTTAGCAATAACTATCTTTAGCCATAATGTAGGTTTCAATAATATCATTTTTCAACAAAAATGAATGTTAAAAATCTAGAAACATATCACACTTTTCTTTAAAATTATCTTAAAACACTCAGCAGCCATTTATTATAAACTCAGTGAGGAAAATAAATCATGTAAGTCATATAATCTACAAATATCATCATAATATCAATTATTAATATTTTTGGCAAGCTGTGCTGTAGTGTAATATAAATCTCCTCATTTAGTATTTCACATCAGCAGCCAAAAGCAGTTGATTATTTTGCAATCCTAATCTTAACAATTTATTGTACTTTTCAAGTTTCCATGTTTTTTGACACAAAACCCAAGAAATTAATCCATCGCTTTCATAGGACTTAACTATTGTCATATCCTAAGGAACAGTACAAGCTGTTATTCCCCACAGATGAGCCTTACGTAAACTAAACTGGACTTCCAGGAAAAGATTAAGTTGTGAAAAATGTTGCTCCCCCACTTATTGCCCTATCCTACCGCTTTTAAGAGTTAGATCTGTCTCCTTGCTAAAGACGATAAAGGACAACAGATTGTGTAAGGTTTTGTCGCGCCTTGTCAAGAGCCAAAAACTGTCATCCGTATGTTGCACTCATGTTTTTCTATCGCACAAAAACCGCGTAGTTTTCAGAACTACACATACTCTATAGTCTCTCTCACTAAATATGGAAGAAAAAAAAAAATATCAGTTAAGTCTTATTTAATAAAGGCCTAAAACCTCAGAAATGTAACTGCCTAACGTAGTTCTTAATATGCATAAAAGATACATAGTAATGAAGTAATTTACTAGCCAGCATCATGTTCAGTAAAATACAAGATTCTGCATTTGAAAAGGTGCTGGGGTGGTGGTAAAATGCAGGTCTATCTGAGTCCTGCAGCAAAACAAGCCTGTGGCTTTCAAACGCAAGTTCCTGTGTTGAGAGAGGTCCAGTGGGCACATTTTTTTCAGCAAAAAATAAATTTATAAAGCACAGGTTGCATAATTCTCTAGGGATTTGTTAAAGAAGGAGGATCAAAAGCAATGATATCATCACATTCTACTCTAAGGATGTACATAAAATAACCCAAAAAACTGCAACAGCAATGGGCATCAGAAAAATACGGATTCAAGTCATGAAAAAAGAACAAACAAAAAAACCCCCCATGCACACTGTACCTAAAAAGATAGCATAAGCGATGTGTTAAAACTACATTCCTTATTTTCAAAACCTCTTGAAGAATGGAATATACATTGTAAGTCATTCTATCAAACTTTTAGTGCCCTGTTTGAGCTCTCCAATAGCTGAGGAAACATCAAGCTTTTACAAATACCTTTACTGGAGTATTTAAGCGATCGGCTCACAGTTGTACACAATTTTGCGACAGTGCATGTATAGGCACAAGCCAGCGGGCTGAGAACCAGCGAATAGAATCATGTACACAGGGAAAATCTGAAGCTCTGAAAGCTCCTTGTATTTTAGGCTAGGGGTTCAGTAAAATAAAGCTAAGTATAGCTGCAGCTGCAGGATGAGAGTGGGAGTTCACAAAGCAAAGACAATAATGGCCATCTTTGAAATCTGATTAAAGAGGTCGCTTCCACCATGGAGAGTTCAGGCTGGCAGTGCATATGAATTCAGGAAGTCTTAAGTACCAGTCCCTGCTAAAAACTGAACGGTACAGCATTTCAGCTTCCGTTCACCTGCCACAGTCAAGTATTTTTACTTCCTTTTAGAGGGAAGAGGAAGAACACCAAATTTCAATGGAGATACAGATAGAGAAGTAAAAGCTTCTACAAAACACATGCAGAAGAAGAATCCGAACCACTCCCACATCTCAAGTAATATTTTAATCACTCTGAATATCATTAACACCTTGGGTTTTTTGTTAGAAGCCTGATCTCATCCGCACTTTCGCAGGAGTGCCTGTTTTGAGTATTACACCAGATTGCATGTGAAGCAGCATGAAAATTCAGGTGGTCTTGAGTAAGGAAAACACTGTAAGCATCTCCAAAGGACTTACAGGGTAGATGAAGTGGTGTTTGAAGTCTGAAGAGCGGCTGACATTAAAATACAAAGTGCAAGATCTTTATAAGGGTTTAAGCCCTTCTTAAATACTTCCACTGTTATTTCCTGTACAGACAAGTATTTAGAGTAGATTCAACAATATTAGACTACTGCTTCTATTAGTAGTACAACTCAAGTAGTAGATTTTGAGATTCTAGTTTGTGAAAGCTGTAGCTTAACTTGAGAATGCACTTGGCCCAAAAGTTGTCGCTACACTGAGTAGCTATGTATCCAAGTCCTTCAAAACACATACCAGCAGAATTTACCAGATGATCTCCATTTCTATTTCTTACTGCTGTCTCTGTAAGTAGTTTACAGATGGAACTATTGTAGACCATACTACCAGAAATAATGCTTCTTCACTAAAGAGATGAACAGAGTAAGATGCTATATCCTACATGTTTTTTATCGCAACTTTGTATTAAAAAACATACGAAAGGTATAATACACGCATCAAACCAAACCACATTTATTTCATCAGTCACAAGTGCAAATATAGCAACAAGTCAGTTCAGCAAATTACAACACACAGAGAAGAATGTAATGTAAATGCTAAGTACACTGACAGACCAACTTCAAAAGAGCAGCAAAAACCAGTTTCTTCAAATAAAAACTTCTTCCTACGTGTAATCTAAAATAACATAATAAATCTAGATCAGGAATGTCTCTGCTAACTCATGTTTAGCCAGGTATTCTGTTATTAACAGTTCGCATTATCCAGTGTGCAAATAGCCTGTCCAAGCTTCCTAGTAACAGATGTTTTGGTTTTAAGCAACTTTTACCCGATATTTAAATAATGCAGTGCTGATACCAGTTAATATGTTCTGCTATTTGATATTACATTTTTAAGAATATATATTTTAAAAAAATCTAAGTCCAATTTCAGTGTACATATATAATTCTACCTAGATCCAAAGTGGGCAGACACAAGTCATCTCACTTTTTTTGCATCGTCTTTAAATCTGTAGTTAAAATATATGCAGTACTTACGTATAAAATAGAAAGCATTCCCATTAGGAAGATACTGCAGTGTAATTAGCCGTTTTTCCCTACCACTTAGTAGCCAAGGAACAAGATTTATGCTTAACACCCGATCACTATTTTGCTTTACAGAAAAGCAAAAGTTGACTACCAGTATTAGCATCAGAATTTTTACACTGTAAATTTAGTTAGCCTTCTTCTTTGTTATGAGTTGTTGCTTCTTCTCTTTTTCTTTATAGGCAATGAATTGAGAGTCTGTACCAAAGATTCTGTCCCACCATGTGAAGGTTGAAGCATAATTGCCGATAAAGTTCATGTGATGGAAATCATGAAAACGGGCCCCAGCGTAGAAAGGCACCAAATGAAGAGGGTTCAGCGGAACATCATAGCCACTACAGGGGAGGGGGAAAGAAAAAAAAAAAAAAGCAACTATAGTAAGGATTTTTCCCAGATATAAACCACAAAATATAGACACTAACTTGTTGTTTTTATAAAATAAAAAGATTTTTTTGGTATTATAAGGCCCTGAAGTAATCACTGTAACACTGGCTTAATAGGAAAACAAGATCCCTCCTATCCTAGCCAAGTGCTTCTGTAAACTATCCCACAATGGCTTTGCCACTTGCCGAACTCTTCAGCTCAGTTTCTTAGGCAGCACAAAAAAATTTAAGCAAGTCACCTAAAAAAATCACAGTGGCTGACTTCCTGCTGGCTTAGCAGTTTTAACTGACTCAAGAGTGACGTTAGAAAGGAGGAACAAGAAATAACACTGTCTTTTAGTGACAAGTTATGAACATCAGCTCAGCTCCTCGTCAAACAGCATCTCAAATCAACTACAATTGTAGTACTTCTACTCTTATTTTTAGCTTACTGCAAGTTCTTCAAATGTTTAAAATTCAAAATATAGGATTAAAGTAATATTAAAACCAGAACAGTTTGCTTTAGAGGGATTTCAACTCTTTTGCTTAGTAGTACTGGAAAGCATCTTACCACCACCTAGTGGGGACAGCACAAGGGCATTTGTAATAAACACCTCATGTAGACAACAAACTAAAATGCTAATCATCAAAGGAGATTCATGTTTTGCATCAATTACTTTATGCTATGTCACAACATATACTTCTCAGTCTACAACCAGTATTTAACTAAACCAGCAATGATGTATACGATGAGTTGGTTAGGAGGTCACGTTCCACTAAAACACTTGACACAGCTTACAGTAAGACACTATATGATTCATAATATATTTACAGATACAAGGTCAAGTGTAATACTAGCATTTCAAAAATGAACTCTGACTTGCCCCTTCCTCTCGAACACAGAAAAGAAAAGCTCATTCATTTGCAGATGAACCCAGCTAAGCCTACTGGGACTTGTGCTAGCATTTCAGAGCCAAATTTGAAAGAAGTCAGTTATACTACAGAGACAAGAAGTCTTGCCCTTTGTATCTACCATAAATAAATAAAACCAACCTATTTATTTATTTATTTAAAAGACAGTCAGTGGTCATATAGCCTAAAGTTTCTCTTTTCTAGGAAAACTGGCTGACAAAGTATCAAACAGAAAGAACTGTTGGCTAGAATATCATATTTTGTAATTGATTTTTGGTGTTCTAATATGTATAAGGTCACTTGTACACCAAATACCAAGAGCCAGACATCCTACTGAGGCACCTAGCTTCTGACACCCTCCTCAAGATGCTCCAGCTACAGCCTACACTCTTTTAATCGGCAACATTTGCTATTAACACTACCTCAAAACAGCAGACAGTGTAACTGTTCAGATTGTGTCATTCTTTGTAAGATGCATAAAAGCATTTTATTTCAGTGTAAAATAAACAGTAAAGCTCAGTGAAAGAGAAAAGTAAGTTTAAGACAAACTTAGGGAGAAGAGAAAAAGCAATTATTAAAAAGCAATAAGGATTTCACCTGTGTACGTCAATGGTTTCCATCAAGCGACATATCACCCATGCCCACAGAAGAATCACATGGTTACAGAAAACAACAATTCCAATAAAAAAGCCAGTTCCAAGGATCAGTGTTTCCAGAGGATGTGCATATTCTGCTTGCATTCCAAATGGAGACTAGAAAGAGATAACAGGCAGGAAAATAGTCACCATTTTTTATTTTCTATACCCCCAAATCAGAATCACCATTTTGTGGTACTCTCCCCTTCCCATTACCCCACAAGACTACAATAGGACAAATGGAATGACGTTGTGGGTAAAGCAAATGGTCTGACTGAGCAAGGGCCTTAACACAGTTGTCCAGCTCCTTGTTGGGAAAACAGAAAACAGTATTCCAAGGTCATAAGGATTATCATCCCATTAGTGATTCCAAACACTTCACTGCTAGTTGAAAAGTTGAAAACTTTTATTTAGGCTTACCATTACCCAAGGCCAAAGCATTATTTCAGGAATATTAAAAGTGTTTGGGAAGCTCCTATCAGCTTTGCTATACATCCAGCCTTGGAAGCAGAAGAAAGAAGGAAGCCAAAATATTCTGAGTCAGGATTCACTTAGAAATTTATTTTTAAAATAATTAAAAAGCCCCATCTTCGACAATGTTTTAAGATAATATCTGAACAGTAAGAATTTATTATGAGATTGAAATAAAACATTTTCTTTTCATGTTTTTTTTTTTTAAATATATACACATGCACACACAACCCCCAGTCATTCCTACATTTGGTTTACAAAAAAAGAAATTCCATAGAGAGTTTTCACAAGTAGACCACCATAGAAAGATAATAATTTAAAAACCTAATGCCTAATGCTCAAGGTTGTAAGTTTGATTATGAGAGGGGAAGTCCACTACGGCTTAAGGGCGATTTTAAAATCATCACCTTTTACTGTCAGGAAAAGGTTTTAGTGAAACAGGGAAAGTTTTTAGTGAAACAGTCATTAGCCTACTAGATCACTTCCGTGTGAACTGCTAACCACTCAAGAATAATGGCCAGAAGCTGCTCCTGCTAGAGACCTGAGGGGCTGCCAAGAGCAAGAGGAAAACAGCGGCTGCTGCTGCAGATGTATGTACATATGCATGCATCAATCAATACCAAGCTTCTCTGTTATCGCAGCCTATATAAACCACCCCTGACCCAGTAGCTTGCAGTTTACCTTAGGCACAGTATGGGTTATACACTGAAACACAGCAGCGGACAACCGCAGTAGCACTGACTTCTGTGATCCAGAGACAGCGCCATGTAATAAACACAGCTATACCAACTGTAAGGTGTAAGCACTGCTGGACCCTACCTGGCTCAGAACAGTGCCACCTCCAGTCAAGCATGGCTCATTACCTTGTGCTCAACGTCGGCTCCAACACCGCTCAATGCAGAACCACCCAAAGTATCTCTGTACTGCACTGTGCTCTCGATGCAGTATCACGCAACTGGCTATATTGCCTCAAGAGGCCTATATCCAAAGCTATAATCCTTCCCTGAATCATGTATCCTGCACATACCATGCACACACGCAGGCCGTGCAGGAGCCGCCTGTCTGGATCGTGTTCTAGGGATCGGCATGCTCTGGATAACACCACAGGTGGCGGAGAACTGATGAACAATCAAAACCAGAAACCCGCCATTTCCCCCTCCCCTAGCAATCGAGCATATAACACGCTTTCAAAAGCTTGCTTTCTCCTAACTCAACAGATACAATCAAATTTCAAAAGAGCTGAGTGCCACCTTTCATTCCCATTAAATGAAATAAAATTACAGGAGGTGTTTTCAGAAACAAAATGGATGACTGTTCTTGACAAAGAGCTCAAGAAAAGACATCTATCCCACTGTCAGAGGGATGCAAAATTCTTAAGTCTTTCAAATAAGACCTTTAAATAAGTTGTATGAAACCACACATACTAAAAACTACTAAAAAAAAAAAAAATAATCAAGGAATACATACAACAAACTCATGGTGAACCTTATGGATATACTTGTATATTCTCTTGTGATGCAGCAGTCTATGCAGGAAATAGTGCCAGGCATCCTCAATCACTGCACATCCAAAACACTGGGCAACCAGAACATACCTTTAAAAAGGAGAAGAGCTATTAGTTATAGAATATACTAGCAGATGCACAGTCTTGAAAGATAAAATAGTTACATGCCAATAAGGCTGGGAAATGCTTATGTGTATTACTGGTTGAATAACGGTGCATTGACACTACCTTTTTAACATACTAAAAATATTAATTACCAAGCACATTAGTCCTTGTACCTATCAGCTCATCTGTTGATATGCTGAAGTGAATTAGCACACAGTATAGCAAACTGTCATTTCAATATTACAGTCTGTAAAGAACACCCGTAGACTGTATAAGATGTAGATATAAAAACATAGAGCTGCATCAGCTATCTAAACAAGATAGAAAATAAATTTCCAAGAAACATGAGCCTCTGCTGTAAAGAACAGCTATCAGAAAAACAAACAAACAAAACCAAAAAGGCATTTATAACTAATTCAGTTTTGTTTAAAAGTGAACCAGTTTAGTGCAAAAAAGGAGAATGTGAAGCAGGTGGTACATTCTCTCCCTTGAGGAACACACTGCTGCTACAATATAAAACAAGGTGGAGGGAAGAAACACTTAGGAGGAATCAAAGAAAGGAATCAAAGAAAGGTTGCATAAAAATAACCTCAGAAAGTCCAATATTTAACCCATGCCATCATGAATCTTGCTTTGCTTCCATAAACTCCCTCCTAATCCCCCCTTCTTCCAAGTATCAGAACAATTTGGGCCATTTAAAAAAAAATAAATAAATCTAGAAAGCTCTAATTAGCTCTTATAGCAGTTAAGCATCAACAGAAGCAAGATTAACAAACACAGTTTACATCGCCCAAAAATTATTGCGTATTAGAGTTGATGACACTATTCGTTAAACATTCTGCCTCCAACTGTACGTAACTCACCATCAACATACAAGAAAAATCTACCTACCATCTAGGCATCTCTTCCCACTCATAGGGGATGTTAAAATACTCTGTGAAGTAATAGGTGCCACAAATCAGAGGAAGCTGAATGAAAAAGTGATTGAAGAGGAGTGTTTTGAAACACTTCCACTGTTTTTCCCATGTTTCTGGTTTATCCTAAGAAGAAGCAAAAAGAATCAGTTGTGTTACATACTTCTGTTGCACATAACTGAAGTGCTGCAAAAATTACTTTGGAGGCAGTTTCATTTAACCTTGGAAGACAGATAGCAGGTCCTGCCATAACACAAATTAACTCAGGCAACACAAATTGCACGGGATTGGATTCAGTTTCATCAAAACCTCTTGTTTTTCTAAGCTAGCTTTCTGTAAAATTTAAAGTAAGCCTCCCTTAACAGAGGTTGTCTTTGCCAGTCGCCCCAAACTATTCTTGTTATTTCAGTGTTTGTAATTGGCAGGAACATTTCACATTCAACAGTTTAACACAAATCTAAGTTTGTATTTCCATAGCTAAAATAATAGAATGTATTTCCATAGCTAAAATAATACAAAGAGAAGCTGAAGATAGAAGCTTGTGAAGAAATAAGTTGTCTTGAAAACATCCAGTTTTTGCAGGGAGACATTTTACCAATTACTGTAATAATTTCAGAAGCTGGTATTATTAATTTCTAATTCGTATTACAAGGAACTAGAGGAAAACAATCATCTTTAGATACTGGATGTGCCTTTGCTACCAATTAGGAGCGTGCAGTCCATCCTAGGCTTCATCCATTGTTAAAATACTTCAAAATCCTTTCAAGAGGGCGTGCATAGAGATACTTTGAAAGAGATACATGGTGTGCTTATTTAGTAGCAAGTAATTCTTTCATAATATAAAGATACACCTCTACCACCAGATGCTGTGATTCTACTATACCATCCCCTGCTGATATATAAACTTACACAGAGAAAATTTAACTTTGCTGACACAGAGATTAACATACCCTTTTCTCTCTATACCACCGTGGTGGAAAGGATACCCTCCCTCCAAATTAACTCCTTTCCTTCCCCAAAATCCACTTCTCTTTCTCTCCTCACACACACTGTAATTTTGCTCTGTCACTTCCAGGATGTCCACAGTGATAGAGAAAATGGGGTCATACAAATTGGAAACTAGGATACTGCGGTTATATGCTCTACTTCACATACTCAAAGACAAATCAGGAAGTATGTAGTTCACAACTTTGTCTTACCTGCTGAATTTTATACTTTTGCATGTATGGTATAAACTGAAAGACAAATCCAGGTACACAGAGCAAGAAGTATGAAACTTCATGAACTATAAGTGATCCCCAAGTCGCAATCTGGAACTTTGTGTAGTTATCCAGCATGTAATTCCAGGCATTTTTAAATGGTTGCTGCAAGGGATTGTCAGGCAAGAAAGAGTCTATATATTCCACCGCCAGATAAGCAGAGTTCAAGATATTAACGCTGTCGTTTGTTGCCATTGTTCAAACATAAAGCATCACAATTACAGTTCTTCTACAGTTGTTGATAAGTAACCTGCAAATTTTGAGAAAAGTTGAATAAACAGCAGTTAATCTTCAGAAAAAAAACATGACCTATCTTAGTTGTTACCTAGTTTTGAAGTAAAAGGGAAAAGGGAAAAGGGAAAAGGGAAAAGGGAAAAGGGAAAAGGGAAAAGGGAAAAGGGAAAAGGGAAAAGGGAAAAGGGAAAAGGGAAAAGGGAAAAGGGAAAAGGGAAAAGGGAAAAGGGAAGAAGGGAAGGGAAGGGAAGGGAAGGGAAGGGAATTCTCTTTCTACATAATAGTGTAAAAGAACAAAGCTTAAGATTGGTTTGAGAGGCAATCAGCTCTCAAGTTTTGAGATTAGGTCAAGGGAGCAAAAGGATAAAGAAATACTAATTATTACCCAATTTTATTTCAAGGCTTTTGCAGGATAATTGTATTCCGTACTAAAAGAGCACAGAAAGGTTCAAACCAGATTTAGAAATTACATTAACTGTGTTCTCCTGATTATCCAGCCTCATTCTTCTCATAGCTGTGAGCCCAAATCCATGCAAACTACATCAACACCACCGACTGCCTTTAGACTGCAGCTGGCTTGAGGCCATCCACCTTCCCGTAAGTAAGGGAGTTTTCATCACAGCTCCCAAAAGCATAGAGGCAGTGTTCCCACAGGTGCCCAGAACTTCTGCCATTTCCACAGAGTAGGCTGCTTGCTGGTTTGGGTTGGAAGGGTCCTTTAAAGGTCACCTAGTCCAACCCTGCAACGAGCAGGGACATCTTTCACTAGATCAGGTTGCTCAGAGCCCCATCCAACCTGACCTCGAATGTTTCCAGGGATGGGGCATCCACAACTTTTCTGGGCAACCTGTTCCAGTGTCTCACCGCCCTCACCGTAGAAAACATTGTCCTTATGTCCAATCTAAATCCACCCTTTTTTAGTTTAAAACTGTTGCCCCTTGTCTTGTTGCTACAGGCCTTAGCAAAAAGTCTTTTCTGTCTTTCTTATAAGCCTCCTTTAAGTATTGAAAGGCCGCAGTAAGGTGTCCCGGGAGCCTTCTCTTCTCCAGGCTGAACAACCCCAACACTCTCAGACTCTCTCCATAGGCGATGTGCCCTCTGATCATTTTCATGGCCCTCCTCTGGACCCCCTCTAACAGGTCCATCTTCCACCCTAAGACACGTGCTCAATTCATAGGCCAGAGGATGCTGGTTAGTCCCCAGTTGATACACTCAGACTAGGTCCAACAGAAATAACGCACCAAGCTCGGTATCCAACAACATTAGTTACCATTTTTCTTTCTTAGCAACAGCATCAAGACGCTACCATTTCTTATTACCAGCAAATACATGACAGCAGATACCATTTTATTAATGGTAAATACACGACGGCAGATGCCAAGGAAGCTTATAACCCGAGCTCCTGGGTTGTAAGGCTACTTACCCTCCCGAAAAAGCAGCCGGCTAGCCGAGGGACCAGCGGCCAGGCTGCGCCTGGATCAGGCTCGTCCGTCCCGTCCAGCCCCTGCGAGGAAGCGGAGACACCCTGGCACGCACCGCCCACGCGCGGGACGACAACGGCGACGAGGGGAACGCGCAGGGGAGACGCACGGCCGGCGGCACCCG
>NW_008794543.1:1399935-1434208 GCF_000699145.1 Aptenodytes forsteri | reverse complement strand
CCCGCCCCGGCACCCTCCGCCTGTCTCCTCCACACGGCCGACCCGGGCGTGACCGGCTGCAGAAGCTGCCGAGAAACACAATCGCAGGGGGAGGAGGGGAGTCCGAGCGCGGCTGGCGGGGCGGGGGCGGCCGGTAGGAGGGAAACGATCGTTCCCCAGAGGAGCTGCCCGTTACGTCCATCCGCGCTGCTCCTGACGCTCCGTTTAAAGCGGCGTTGGCTCTTCTACAAGAGCAGCACGGCACGGTGGGGCTGCGGTCTGACTCGTTCTCCGCTCTTTTTTGGGGAGGAGCGGCACAAGGTTTGTGCAGGCAACCTCGGCCGTTACAGCGCTGCCTGCGGCGGCAGGGGAGGGGGTGGTGGCCGTGTGCCTACCCACAGGCTTGTAAATAAGGTTGAAATACAAGGGTATGTCACGGTAGCAATAGACCAGGACCCCAATTCATTGAGTTTGGTATCGTGCAGGTAAAATTCTACAAATAATACAAATGTACAATTCAAATGAAGTGTTTCTAGTGAAACCCACTACCCAAACACACAATGCATCATACAATATCAACAGTAAAATGCAATCATGCATTTAATTTCCACCTTTGCCAAAAAAAATTTACGTTATTCTCAACCATCATATTAATTTCACAGCTGAAATAGTTAAGGTAGCAGCTACCTCTAAGTTCCAGTAAAACTAACTGAAAATCAAAGCTTCCAGAAACAAACCTGCAGCAAACCAGCAGTGTTTACATGACCAGTTCCTAAACCTTAATAATTCTTTTCAATTTTCTTGCATTCAGGTCTAGAACACCAGCTTCCCCCCCTGCCCCCGCAAAAAACCCCCAACCCTCTCTTCACTGATGTCAAGATTATTTGAGTTGAGACTTGTATTGAGAAACAAAGTTTTAAGCGACTTGTTAGCATTAGGAAACAATATACAAACTTTTATTTGAAGAAAATGTCTCAAATATGACAATAACTTTGGTCATGTTAAAAGGCGGCCATCCAAGAACGAATAAAAATGAGCTGCTTTATAAGCATGGCCACATACAGTATATTCAGATATTAGCTAATAGAAGCTAAGGTTACACGCATAAATAGGCCTTAGTACCATGCAAGTTCAACGCAGTTTCATACATTCATTATAAATTTTCAGTTATTTTCATGCCAAATCACCTTTTGGATAAAAAGGTAAGAAAGAAGTAACATCTAAACGTGACCAAAATTGAACAGAAAAAAAAAAATCGTAAGTACAGACAACATTTTTATTAAAAAGATCTTGAAATTACACCTGTTCAAGAAGTGTTATACCATCTCTGATCTCTCCTTCAGTGGGAATTAGTAGTGTTAAGCATTGTTACATATCAAAAAATACAACTCTGTTTTACAACATAGTACTGGCATATTCAAAGTATTGTGCCAAATTATAAATAGTAAAATTAGGTTTTGAAGTATTTCAATAGAAAGCAACTTAGGCTCACACAAACATATGCACATATTATAGTTATGTAACAAAAGTTTTATAAAAGGAAACATTTACCCCATGCCAGCTTGAATTACTGAGGTGGGATTCAATACCTACTATGAAGACTGACGGTTCATTTCTTTAAATATATTTATTAGTCTCTGGAAAAAATAAGACAAAAATTTACTTTCACCAGAATACACACCATTCTTCACTGACAATCCGTTTCAGCCATGACTGACATAAGTCAGTCCTTATGAAAGTGGCTTTTTTTTTTTATAGACCTTGCAGTAGAAAAGAAATGGTCCACTAGACTTCAAAAATTCAATCAGCTTCTGCTCAACTGCAGAATAATCCTACGCATTGCTTCTACCTAGAGTAATCTTCATCATCTGTCATCTGTAATTGTAGACAGTCACATCTTCCACTGTGACTCAAGGTGCAGCTACAAGTAGAGAAGTGCTTAGATACTCAGTCACTTCAAATACACTTGTTGAAGACTGCTTCTAGTGCATGATCAAGTTGAAAATCCCTTTACTGATCATAATGGTTTGTCAATAACTGTAACACCTAGAGTGAGGAAAAAAAGGCATAAATCTGTAGGTAGTATTTAAAAAAAAAAATCAAGAATATGAAAATCAGGTTTTAATATAATACCTTGCAATTAGTATAACATCAGAAAACTGTGCACCAGCATCAGTGTTCATATTTTCCTTAATTTCCCTCTGACAAAGTTGTCTGAATCAGTGCAAAGTTCTGAAAGTTTGACTTGAAAAAAATTTGCAAATACTTAAGTTTAATTTTGTTATCAGTGAAATATATCCTTAACATTCACTTAAATAACTCATTTGAGAAACTGCAATTATTGAAGGAAAAGATTCCTGAAACAACTCTTGTTTTCTAATTATCAAATCCCAAAGAACTTCAGAATTGGACCCCCATAGACTGACACAAATCTCTTGTTAAAAGGACTGATCATACCAGAATCATCTTTCTGACTTGCCACTTATGTGCTAAATCCCTCTTGAGTACACTTTAATACCATTTTTTTCCTTGTAGTGAATAATTGTTTGAAATCATCATTCAAAACATACCATCAGATTCTTCATACCCATTCTGGTATCTTAGGTTTTACCTTAGATAGGACCTTGTTTGGGTGCTTTGTCAAGTTTCTTATCCTAGCTGTTACACTATAAAAAGTCTGTTAAAAAAAAATATACGCATTACCTGCATAGCTTCTTCCTGTACTCATACAAGATGACACAACTGTCCATTTATCAGTTGTTGGATTATAATATTCCACTGTTGATAAATTACAGGAACCATCATCTCCTCCAACTACATACAAGAGACCATTTACAGCACAAACACCTAAAAGGAGACAGGAAACCAATATGAAAATCCGCAATTGGCTTGTTCACCCCATAAAAGCATGGTTTCTATTCTGCGACATCATGAAAGCAGCAGAAATCCAGGAACATGCCATTTACACTAAATATTACCACTGTTTTAGAGTAATTGTTGCATATACCTGCATTCCTTCTGCACATGTTCATGTCTGCAACCTGCTTCCATGTACTGGCGACAGGATCAAACACTTCAACACTTTTTCTTACCAAAGGACCATCATGACCACCTACTGCATACAATAAATTGTTTAACACACCAACACCTGTGAACATATGAAAATACTCAAAATTAACCAGAGAATGGTTTGACTGATACAAAGGAGAAACAACAAATACTATGTCCACTAAGACAAATCCTTCATCCAGTCAATGTTAGGAACTACTTCGGAAAACACTTGGGTCAGGATGCATTAAAGCAAAAAGACGGTAACTACAGCAAGACACTGATAAAATGTCTTGCATGCCCATCTACCATATTGCAGCATACAAAGACTCGGGCTGTTCTGCAACAGAAGATTTAGAAAATTCTGGACGAAAAATGATGTGCAGGAAAATGAGCATTGTTGAAATTTAGGACTAATTAGAAGTGACAGTAAATGAGACGGCATGCTCAGCCAGCATAACAGAAATCTGACAAGATGATAAAGCGTTAAGTGAATTTTTAGAAAGTAAAAACTGCAGTACGGAGGATAAAAGCTGAATGGATAGACATTATACAATAGGGATGTTTCCACTGAAGTGTTGGAATACCTTGTAAGCCTATCTATGAAATCAAAGTAAACAGAGTGAGCACCTTCCTCCTCCGGGATTTGGAGAACACCAAGGTTCCTTGAACCAAGCTTCAGTTATCAAAATATCCAAAAGAATATTAAAGGGTCTCCTTTACAACAAAAGTTTATCAATCGGTAAGCTTGGAATAAAGGAATAAATAAAGCTAGTCTATGTCTACTGGCTAATCAGGCTGCACATATTGAAAAGATGGTAACAGGGGAAGCAGGCAGGAAAGCCTGTTTATTCCTCACTTTATAATGCACTATTAAACCCAAACATAGTAGATTTAAGAAAGGGGGGGGGTTTTGCATTAAAACTTGTGAGTGATGGACAATAAAGACAACAAAAAACACTACTATGAAAGTACATTGGGAAACCTAATGTATGTCACATTTAAGATTATGAAACTCAAAGCTGAGATATAGATTTGAAAATATAGTTCTTAAAGGGTTCCATGGAAAAGGCACAGCTTAAAATCTTTAATAAAGGGAAACAGCAAGTATGAGTGCAAAAGATCCATTAAGTCCTTCAGAGAAAAAAAAAATGCTGGGGTAAAAAAACCCAAAGAACCAAGACCTTAATAGCCAGCTGAAATATCTTTGAAAACATATCACTAATATTTATGTAAGAGTTTAGAGAGCCATTCCTATATGGGGAGAGAAACGACTCCTGCTGAAATAACTATATTTTCTTATTAAAAAGACAGGTTTTAATAATTAAAGGAAGAGGGGAAGGAGACATGGAAGAGTTAATCGGCACTGCAAATCTGAAAAATAGCTTCTTAATAGGACACTGCTTTATGAATCATGCTATTTAATGCTTTATCAGTGATATTCACTACTAACTTCTCCCAATATCCTTCCCAGTTAATTTAATTCCTCTTTTATTGCTATTATTTCTAGCTATCATGTCACAGTATAGTGACAGCTTTTCTTTCTCCCACTCTGATCACACTTTATTAGGCAGGATAATACAACACTCATCTTTCGTAGCATTAAACATTACAGAGCTAGAAGGAGGGCTAAGATTTTTAGTTTAAATATGTGATGTGATATAAATGCCCCCACCCAGGCATTCTGTATAGTTACTGACCTTCCTATTCAGTGTGTAGAGTTTTCCCTCTGCCACATTGCCATTTTTTCTTTGATAGCTCCTTATTTTTAATAATAATGTCCTCCGTTCCTCTTTGGCACTTCATTTTCCCTTAATCCCACACCCAGTTTCCAAGTCCTACCTTATTTCTTGCTCCTTCCGTCTGCATCCTCTTGTTGCCGTCTTCTGAGTTCTCCTTTCTTTGTTATTTTTCTTTCCTGCCCATTTTTCAGGACCCTGTCTTATATCTCTCATCCCTCCCAAATGGCCTATATCTGGATCTGAAGTTCCTCATCCCAGTATGTTGCTGGAAACAGATCTGTCCCCGTATTGATCAACTGAGAAGCAGTTGGTACTAAAGAAGAGTAACTGAGGGTTAACCTCTGAAGCCGAAGCAGTAGGAACAGAAGAGATGGGCTTAAGTTCCTTGAGATGACCAGAGATCCAAAGGTTTAATACAGGAACAAAACACTCTTTAGTTAGCACCCATAACACCACCAGGACTGATCGCCAGTTGAAACAGTTCTGGTGGGTTTGGATATTTGGCCACTAGAGCCAAGCTCGATCCGTAGTCACGATTTTCACATTACCACCCACTCCTCCCACACACACAAATATAATTTTCCATGTATTTAACAGAGTGGCACAGAAGAATGTTGATTATTTTACTCAATTATATGAATCTGAAATAACTGGCTACATTTACTTTTCCTCTGCAATTTATTTTTTTTAATCAGAGGACAAGGTAAAAGGCAGCAGTGTTGAGTAAACAAACACGGTCCTGAACTCTGGGACAAGGGGAGGAAGGAGATGGGCAGAAAGATCCCAGTAGTTAGTGTATCTAAGGCACTAAATTTCAGAGTCGTAGAAGTAATTCAACATTTAAAAAAAAATCTGAAAATATGTAGCATATAAATAGGCTACAAGCACAACGATAGTTTGCAAAAACAGAATATTTAAAAAAAATAACGCTGAGATAAAATGGGTGTGCGGGCAGATTGCAAAATGAAGCTTTGTCACAACCCACCAACACTATTTGTCTTTATAATGATACTTGTAATTTGCCCATTTTATATAAATATTTTCCTCAAAATTAGCCAATATTAGACAGGAGTATTTAACACTACCCTTACTGCAACTCTGGCCAGTTTTTAATCCAGAATTTACTTCCAAGATGCACAGACTGAGTAACTAGAATTTTCACAAGACAACTGTTTCCTTGAGATATAGTGTATCATGTTTCCTTCATTAACATCATAGTTTTAGTTTAGAAACACAATCAAAACATTACTTTTAGCAATAACAGACATATCAACTTGCTGATGTTGTAATGGTATAATGGAAGTATCACAAATCTTAATTTTAGTAATGATTTTAATACTTTTATATATTTCTTTTTAAGTAATTTGGACCTAATTTAAACATCTATACAGATTAAGAACTGTTCAGAGTTAATAAATAATGGAAGGCAAGATGAAAAGTTGGGATAACTATTAATCATCTACTGAGCATACTAGAAGTCCATCCAATTTTATTTGTAGCAACATCTCTTCCAATTATGAAGCACATTAATGCAATCACCGGTAGATATTTGAAAGGTGTTGCTAAAAAGCACCATTGAGTACTTGGCAAAAACGTGACTCAAACAACTAAAAAAATAAACATAAAATAATATCATGCAATTTGACTTGAAAAAGTCCATGGGATCGCATCTAGAGAAATAAAACAACTTCTGCGAGTGGAAAAAACCTGAAATACCAAAAGACAAATAGAGGACAGTGAACAGTAAATGAGATTTGAGTCCATAATATAAATAGATAATGAAAATGCTAAACTCAATTTGGAGCTGTGGAAGCATCATTTCATTAAACAAAAGCAGAATATCACAGCGCACTTTTGATGTCTTTAAAGAGAAATACACATACTCAGAATTGCAAGAAGGAAAAAAAATTCCACGAAAAAATAAAGAAGGGATTTTTTAAGATTATAAAGAAATAAACGGATATACCTTGGCTAAACGATAAGGAAGGATAACATGTAGTAGCCTATACATATCCAAAGGATGTAAACACCAGGTGATGAGAAGAGTTACTGAAGATGAAACAAAGGGTACGTAAGTGGAAGTAATAGGATGAAACCAGTAATACAAACTTAAGAATGAACAAGGACAAAATTTCCTGCAGTGAATCAGAATGCAGAACAAGTCCTCCAAAGAGGTGAAAAATCTAGTCATAGTTCACACGTAAAGTCAACCTGAAAACACTATTAGAAAAATCAGCCCTACACTGGCAAAGAGACATCTTTGAAGAAATGACATTTTTTCATCCTGGCCATCGAGATTTTGACACTTCAGCATTTAGGTGATATTAAACTGATTGTCACAATCCATGCATATTAGTCTGTATGTTAAAAACATCAGAAGTTATGGGAAGAAGAGGAATATGAAAAGTATGAAAAAGCAAGGAAAGATATTTACTATTAACAGACTGAATCTTACTCTGTAGGACAGTTTTGTATTTATAACCTGCAATATATCAGCCATCTAAGACTAACACATTAGTCCATTAGACTCAGACTTTAGCTTACCTTTTACATTTTTAGATAGATTTTAAAACCACAAATTTGTTTGTTTTGCAAGGGTAGTTGATTCTGGTCCACTCACCTGCTCCACTCCGTCTAGTGCTCATTTCTGCAACGTAGGTCCACTCGTTTGTATTAGCATCATAGCATTCTACTGAACTAAGGCACTGACGTGACGCCCCATCGTAGCCACCAACAGCATACAGTTTACCTGGAAGGGTAACCAACAGAAACCTACAAATTTCTAATGCACACAGACTATATTGGTACACAGGCTGAGGGGAAGTCGTCATTCTCTGAATTAGCTACTAATCAGTAGCTGTCGTCAATCAGTTACTGAGTGTCTATTTTGTAAATAGTTTAAGACAGTACAATATAGTTCTTGTCATTTTTAGGATGTAAAAGGCAGCCAGTATCTAACAAGAACAATGCGAGTCAAAAGATTTTAAATTGCCTAGCTGAAATACAAAGGTACTTTATCCTGTTTTTAATTAAGAATTGTTCAAAAGCAAGCTAATTTGGGTATGTTCAACGATGGAAGCTTGCAAATAGGCTTCCTAGAAATATCAAAAATTCAGATGAAAATTACTTGTACAGTCTGCATTTTCAGATCAGAAACAGCAGTGGCTCCCATGCAGTTAAAACACACACCTAAAACTGTTCTAAGACCCAAGAGCCAGCCCAGGTCTGCATTTTGCAAGCAACATCCAGGCTATTCACCACCAAGCTGACTCGAAAGTCAGCAGTTTTCCTGGCACTGTCCTTGAGATCATCCCCAGCATGCAACCAGCAAAGTCAGCCAGATAACAGAGTTGACAATACTGCAGTCCTACATCACTAAAGACCAATTTATAAGGTCATCGCTTCAGTAATCAGGCTCTCTAGCTTTGCTGACATGCGTAACCTAGAGCATGCGTGCTTAGCGAGCTTTTCCTCAGCTGGCCTCAGGCACAGTAGAAGCTCTGAAAAAAAATTTAAGACAACTATGCTAAAAGCTGGTCAAAACCAAGTGGCATGAACACCACAATCATTCTATTTGAATTACAAGGTTGAGCAAAAACATAAATCTGAAGTATGTTTTCAAAAGTGAGAAAAGGTAGTAGAGTAAATGATTGGATTTCCCCCCTTCTTCTTTCTAATATCATTTGTCAACTTACCTCCAACAACACCTACGCCAACACTACTTCTTCTCGTGTTCATTGGAGCCACATGAAACCACTCATTAGTCTTTAAGTTGTAAACTTCGACTGATGATAAACCTACGAAGACAATACAACATTATTTTCTCTAGAAATCTAGGTGCGACATACTGCCTACCTTCCGGAAAATTCTTCATATCTGAAAATTCAAATTACTTCATTTTAAGGACTGTTAGTTACTGTGCAAAAGGCACAACTGATGTCCTTTAGATAGCCAATTACAGTCAACCCATTCTTGGTGTCTGAAAATGGGCAAATTAATAAAAGCTTTTGTAGAACAGAAACATTCTTCCCTGGATTTTTTTTTTTCTTTTTAATTAAAAGTCACAATGCTCTCTCCTACATATGCTTCTGTAATAGTTAAGGAAAAGGATCACCTCTGCACAAATGGTTTAATGCATCTGTGAATAGAATGAACAGTGTATGTCCAAAGCCTTCCCACAGGTCAGAGAAAGCCATTTGTAATCCTATTTACACTACATGAAAACGCAGGGGTATATTTCATATGTTAACAGGACAAAAGAGGCCAGATAATTTTTCTGCTCACATCTTCCATGAGTAAAGGACTCTGACTATAGAAGGAATACTGAAAGGATATACTCAGTTGGTCAAAGATTCACTAGTCATTAAGCCTAAACTTGTAGACAGGAACAAGCAGTCCACTGTTTAGGTAGAAGGGTGTGACCACTAAAGCACATTCCACACCACAAGATGTCAGGCTACCCTCATGCTTGGTTTCATCACAGCTACCAGGAAAGAGACATTCAAAGTTGATATTATTATGTCAAGAGTAGTCAAAGCTAATCAGCAGTGTATAAAGGCAAATATACCTGTACTCCCGTCGAATCCTCCCACAGCATAAAGAAGGCCATTTAATACAGCTGCTCCCAGTGTGCTTCTCCTGTCTTGCATATTAGCAACACTTGTCCACTGGTCCTTCACCGGATCATAGGAATCTACTGTGCGAACTCTCAAAGAACCATTGAAACCACCAACAGCATAAACCATGCCTCCCATGTACACCATTCCTAGAGCAGGGAAACGGGGAGGAAAGATGAGCATTTTAAGTCTCTTTGTCAATCAATTTTATTCCATACTGCCCTAAGTATGCAGAAACTTGACACAGTTTACAGTACTCACTACACTATCAGGCTTTTGACAGTGTCCTAGAGCCACACTTCGTTCAGATTAAGCACTAGAAATTCTGACGCTTTTTGTTATTAATAGCTCACACTTCTGAATATCATGCTTGCTGAATTTCTCCTTGCTTAGATAGCTGCTTTAAGATCACATTTTCAGATTTTTTAGTATCGGTTGGTCGTGTCTTCACATTCTTCATCTCATTTAATAACAACAGGGTATTTTAATAGTAAAATTACTCGTTATTATAATGCATTAATATTTAAATTTATCATCTGTATCTATGGGAGGTAATCAAGCAGTTTATTCTAGAGATTACAAACCAAAGCACAAATTAAGATCAACTTATCAAACTTGTATTGTTCCAGATTAGCAAGTAATTCAAATTTTAAGGATGATGGCTGAAGTCAAGGCTTAGCCCTTCTCAGATAAATATCTTAAATACTGTTCCAAAGAACACAGGATGCTTTATGCAGACGCCTAAATTCTGAAGCATTACCAACCACAACAAAAAATTAGGCATCATTTACCCGCTCTACATCTTCTGGAAGGCAATTCAGCCACCTGATGCCAGCGTTCTTCTTTAAAATCATAGCATTCAACACTGCGAATTGCCTTTGGTGCCTGTCCTCCAACTACCATCATCAACTAAAAGGGAGGTAATAATATTTTTTCATTATTTGCATATATGAGAGCGCCTGAAAGATCAAAAAAGTGTTAAAAAATAAAGCTTTTATACAAGAAATAATTAAAGGATGGTTCTCCTAAATAAGAAATTTGAGTCTTGCAAGTTAAGCAAAATTCATTTTTTTAAAAAACACATGCAATTTGTAAATATTGTGTCCAGAGGAAATATCTGAGGAAGAAAAGCCGGAAGCAATTAGAATCTAAGTAGAGCTCCCATGAACAAGGCAGATCCTGCTGTATCTGCACATCCTACTCTGACCTCAGGTATGAGAATTCAGTGTCGATGATGTTCAATGGAACTGTGACCATCCATCACAGAACAGCCTTATCAGGTTCCTTTGAAAGAAACGTGCTAAATCTGCTGAACGGAATCTCCTATTCCATTATTGCAGTTGCCATAATAGTACTATGAGAGAACTTCTTTACTTCATTGGGAAGAATATCTAATGTTTGTTTTGTTTTCTCCTAAAATGAACGAAAGGCAATATTTAGGTAAAAATTGAATAAAATGTCTCAACTCAGAAGCTTCAGTCTTTGTTTTGTTTTGATTGTTTTTAAAAAAACAGGCTTACCTCCCCATAATTGTATATTTATCAAATGCCAAAGCACTTACCAAAAAAATATTTACTGGGGGGGGAGGTAGTGGTGGTGGTGCGTGTAGGTGGGGGACTAAAACATCTATAGCATAAGTAGTATGGAGCATAAAGCTAATCACTTGTTACATTTTTGTGATAAATAATTCTGGTACAAAAATTTTTACTGGAATACCCCAAGTGACGGTCATGCTCTCATGAAATCTTTTAAAATGGAGTTTGAAGAAATAAGTACATTGCAAAAATAAGGGTCTTACTTTTGGAAGGCTAGCAGGTGTTCTCAATTTTGTTCGAGTGCTTTTCATCAATGCTCGTTGCTCAGTTGGTAGCAAGTGATACTTCATAGCTTCAATGAGGTAATCTTTACAAGCACTGCTGTTCTTAACCAGTATTTCCTCTTCAACTCTCTGTTTATTAATAGAAGTTTAACAAGGTCTGAGCATGTTAAGGAAGTAAAACACAAATCACAATCTGAAGTGTAATAAAGCCTCTGTTATATCACACAAATGCAGATTTATCTGATTTTTTAGATTGCCATTTAACCACAGTTAGATACAAATTTATGTGATGGCAATGTGTAGTCACTAAAAAGAAAAAAAAATCAGGAGATGTTGATTCTCAGTTAGTAAGTGGAAGAAACGGTGTTAGGCAAGGTAAATCACTTTTCTTACAGTCAGGCACATTTCTTGACTTTTCAAATATAGAGAATACAGATCACTAAGGGGGGGTGGGGGGGGGAGAGTAGTGGAGATTAATTTAACAAACTAGTAAGCCACCCCACAACAATAAAAAAACCACAACAGCAAAACACCCAAAAAACCAACCCAACCCACACAAAGTAGAGGAAATTCGTATCACAGAACCAGAATTTCTAAAATAAACACCTACCAATCTACTACTACACCTACTAACCAATGTTAATAGTGAAATCATATTTTCAATCTTAAATATTTGTCCTGACACCAAAATAGTCAAAATGAGATTATAAAATTTTTTAAAAATGTATTATATCTGAACCAGGTAAAGGAATGTTTCCTTTGTCATTAATTCCTACTCAACTTAAACAGTAGACACAATTCTGAAGTTGAAAATTCACTTATGAAAACAGATCTCGTATCAAAGATCATATTACAAATGAAAGCTAACCTGACCTCAGTGAATTAAATCATTCAAATTACTAGTGTGGTACGACAAGTAGTCAGCCAAACAGATAAATTACTTATATATGTCATCCTCTATGTGGCAATCCCTCATTTGACTCTGTGTGTGTGCGTGTGTATGTGCACATGCATACGTGGTCGTGGCTGGCTGTTTATTTTTACTATCAGTAACACACTACATTACACTGTTTAAATTTAAAATTATCCATCTGGCATTAGAAAAAAATAAACAGAAACGTTCACGTGCAGAAGAAATAGTATTCCTTTTTGCTTACCTGAACTAAATATTCCCGGGAAAGCAAAGGCAGCCGAACGTGCTCCATCAGGCGTGCCATTAGCTCCTGCCTTACATCTTTGTCATGGTTTACCCACGCTATCACTGCTTCAAATACCTTCCAGGAAACAAACAAATGCAAGTCCCTTGACTTACAAGTTCATAAGTATGAAAATATCAGTGTGCCTCTGAAAATAGTTTTTGCTTGTACTAAAATTCCTAACTTAAGACGACAGCAGTTACAGCTCCCATTATTTCCATATTTATCCACTACAAAATTCTGAAGATGCATTAGCCAGTCTCATTTTATATCACTCCTCTACTGGTGTTTCAAGGATAGCTGCGTTACATTGACAAAATGCACACAGTAATTTCATTGATACTGAAAATCCAATAAAACTAGGTAAACAAACAGCACAGCAGCAGTGCTATTAGAATCCTCCTATGTTTCTTCCTTTCTTGGAAAATCGACCTGCCACATCATCATTCAAATGACTTATCATCACTGAGTCTTACTAGAAGCAGCAATCCCAAGCCTAGTTTCTCCTCGATTGCACAGCAGCTCATCATACACTAAAGAATTAAAACCTTAATTATACTCCGCAGAAGCAGCATCACATGTATCAGAACCAAAGTGATGAAACCAGACCTTCAGGGTATTATGGGAACAGCAACATAACTTTGCTAGTTGCAGTTTAAGCAGATGGTTCTTAGATTCAAAGTTTCAAAAATGTTTTAACATGAAACACTACCTAGCCATACAAATTAGTATTCAAACATGCTTTTGAATACAATTTAGTCGCATTTGAACAGAGGTGTTAGTACAACTATATACTCCGCGGAAAAAAGAAAACCAACATATTTTAAATTGATCACAACTGGATTAAAAAATGAATACATCTACAACCTGAAAACCATTACAGGTTCAAAGAGATGCACTGGGCTCACTGAAGATCACAGAGTTTCAAAAATGGCTTTAAAAGAATGAGATCTAGCTAGAGGTGAGCCCACACGTTTAAACTCGTTTGGTTATACCAAGCTACCTAGCCATCTCCTTTGCAACCCACATTTGTTCAGTTAGGCTAAACAGCCCACATATACATACAGAGTTTTAATACCTTTGTGGGACTGCTGATGTTAAAGTTAGTAGATGGCATATACTTGCTCTTCAAACTACTATTTTTGAGTTATTTACCCCTTGGTAAACCAAACTCCTGTGTATGTGACTCACAGCATGTGTTCTGTTTGTTTTGCTTGAAGATAGAAGTTTAGTTTCCATTTAGTTTAGTTTCCATTTTTTCAAAGAACAGAGAGTTATGTGATTTAATACAGTTTTAGGATTTTTAAGAGTTGAGATTAATTTTCAGCATCAGACTGACAGCACTTTTGGGAAAAATCCTGTAAACATGAGCACAATACATGCCCAATTTCACTGAGGAAGCAAAGAACACATCCAAACAAGTGTACAAGAGCAGTAAGAGCAAGCTCGCTCTCTCATCCAAGAGGATAAAAAAAAAATACTGAGATACAGATGGTCTTACCTTCTCTTCTGAGGCAATTGTGAGTTTGTCACTGGATATAAGACTGCACACCTGCTCTACACCAAGATTGAGGTATTCTTCACTAAGTACGACATCAGAAAAGTGCTGTTCTGTTTGGAGGAAAAGAAGTACTCTAACATACAGTGCAAAGTGTAACCCACAACGAGCATGAAAGCAGCAGAGGAAAAATAGAGGAGAACGATTCAATATGCATGCTATTTTGTCATACCTAGAAGCAATACCCTTAACTTAAAACATTTTATATAGGTTAAAGCTTGGTCTCACAAACAGCTTTTATATTTAAAGATTCTTTAAAATAATTGAAATATTAAAAATATATTATACTAGAAGTAGCAATCATAGCAATTTAACATTTTCAGCATTGCTTCACCTCAGTATTTGTCCTTGATAATTACTTAAATCTCATTTTGCTAACTTTTTACACAAAAATACAGCAAAAAAGATTCCAGAAGAAGAATATGCCCTTTATGCTGTTGACAAACATTCTTTAAACCTGCAGTTCAACATGAACAATGGCTGATTCATTAGAACTAACCAGCAGTTTTGCAGTCTAATGTAGGTCAAATCAAACAAGAAGTCTAGATCCTGTTGCATCTCTCGGAGCTTCTCCAAGGTCATAAAAATATTACATATCACAATCTCTACAACATGTAGATGACGTGTAGTTTTTCCTCAGTTTTTTTTTAAATGCCTCAACTTAAAGTAAACAAAATTGACAACATTCAATGTTTTAGTTGTAGAACCAGACATTTTCTTTTAACATAGAGCATGTATCTTTATCAAGTTGTCGTTCAGTTACTCAGTTGTCCGCTCCCTTCCTTAGAATTGCTTTTTAAGCCATTCAGTTGCTTAAAAAGTAGCTCTATATAGTTAACTCTTATTATTTCCCCTCTTCAGCTATTCTTAAAGGAAGTTAGAAGGAACAACTGTTACTGGGAATTTAAGATTCCACTCAAAATTAAAGTAAAAAAAGGTTAAACATATTCAAACTAAAGAACTTTTTAAAGCCTGTTCTATCACACCACTAGTGCTACTAGAGTTGACTCCATGCTTGGCAAACTGTCTTAATCTGTTAAAAAAAAGTCAAAGAATGCTGAACACTTCCAGATCAAGAAGTCTAAATTTTTCAGGTCAACTTTGCAGGGTACAACAGCTTTTTTGCACTGTACTAAAGATTAGAGAACATAAAAAGATAAATCTAACACGGTATAATTCTTGTCCTTTATCTAGTTCAGCATCCTGTCCCTCGAAACAGGCAGCACAAATTGCTTCAGACAAAAGTCCAAGAATTATATATAAAAGTATGATAATAAAACCTCCTCCCATAAAGGTCTCACTATAACCATGAAAGATTAGAGACTGGTAGCCAGAAGGCTATTTTACCTTAACCACATTTCACTAAACAATGAGTTTAGTGAGATACAGTCCAGCCCCCTTGAATCCTGTTAAATTCTTGACTTTAATACCTTCCTATAGTAATAATCCCGCAGTCCACATCTAAATTTAACACCCAGTTTACCATTAATCAGTTTTCAATTAATATCCCCATGTTCTAATGCTGAGTACGATGATAGGGAAAGCCACAACCTGTCTACTCAAAATCATTCATTATTCTATACTCCTTTTTAGCCTTCATCTCTCTTTGAAGCAGGCAGTCCTCACCTTTGCAGTCCCTCATCCTACCAGCCTTCTCATTCATGCAATCATCACCACTACAAGTCCCTCCAATTCTGCAGCATTCTCTTACGATGGACGCATAGTATTTTCTGCCGGATTTCACTCAATGGGAGAGAAAGAATGAGGAGAAATACTATTGATTTTTATAACACCACCATTACTTTTCCACTCCTTGCAAATCTTTATGTCTGTTTGCTTTTCAGACTACAAATATGCAGTTTCTTGAGCTGAAGTAGAATTTTCTGAGGTACACTTATTGAAATAAGTATCTGATGAATTTTACTATTTGCATATGGCAAATAGAAATTGAGAAAAAACTATTTATGCAAATTACCTATGATAAACTCGAAATTTCAAGTGACAGTGCCACAAAACAGCATGTCTGTACTGTACTCAGAAGTTAAGAAGCAGGCAGAAAGGGGAAGCAACTCATATCAATCAAATCTGAGGTTCAGAAGCCTTGTTCATCTTCCCTTGAGAAAGCTGATCCAGCAGTGGATCACATCCAACAGGATACACTTCATATACCCAGTTGATTTTATAGACTCATATATGAAAGCCTTCTATTTTTAAAAGGTGATTGAGATTTATGACATGCTCTAAATAGGAAAAGATCCAGTTCCTAACCAAAAGAGTGAAAGTTGAGAATTTTCAAAGTTAATACAATGAATGTGAGGCTGTCTTCTGTCTTCATGCTAGGAAGAGAACGGTAGAAGAAAATCTGACAAAAATAGACAGCACTTGAACAAAAACTAAGACTGTTTTACTGGATGTCAGCCTCTGTGCTTAAAGCATAAAATAAGGCATGGGGCCAAGCAAAGAAAGAAGAGTGGGAAAAGAGATACTGAAACAAACTACTTGGGGTCAATAGCTACAGGCTCAGGTTCTCAAGCAACACCTGGAAACAAATCCTCAGCTGAATGAATTACAGAAAAAGGAGAAATAGGAGAGTAGATTGCTATATAAATTTTAGTCATCAAAAAAAGAGGTAAGGTGAAATAACTTGTCTCTTAAGAACCAGATCTCTTGTTGTCAAGGAGACCATCTTAACTGATTGATAGATAATCTTTTGGCAGAAGCCAACTGAAATTACAGCTAAACAGGTTATTCAAAATAATCAGAAACTGAAAAAGAACAAGGAAATGCGAAAACACCAATTAAGTCTGCCAATGGCAATTTATCTAAAGCTGTTCAAGTGTTGAAGACAGAAGGCACTATTTTATTATATATAAAAATAATGCTTATGAAATTCAAACTTTTTGCTTCCTTTTAACAAGAAGGATATCAGCACCTTTGAAATAATGATTCAGTAGAGTTCCAAAAATCCCACTTAGATCCTCTTTTTCCAATAATTATGAGAGAAAAATAGTATTGGGAGTGTGTGTATTTTTTTGCCTTCTGGGTTAGGATTTGTACTATCCCATATTACTGCTCACATCCTGAAAGCTTCGATGATCTGGAGATATTAACATCAAACATCATGAAACTTATGACACAATTAAGTATTTCATGCATCTGTCCCCTGCAAAATCTCAAATTAGCTTGGTTTTTATTTGTTGCATTAGGTAACATACTACTTTCTTCATGAACATCTCCTAGATAAGCAAACAGATAGAACTACCTGGCTGGAAGTTTTCATGAGAGAATACTTATTTTTTTCCAAATCCAAACTTTCCACGCAGTGTGCAATTTTGACAAATTCGTATTGGAATCCTGCCCCACTTCTTGCCGCTTTATCCAGACGTTGAAGCCAGCTGGCTCCAGAGTCAGGCAGCCTGGAAACAAGCTGGCTTAGGAGCTGCGGAGGCTTGGCTCCCAAATTCCCACTTCCTAAGCAAGTAGAATCCTACTTCTTTATTATCAAAACTAAAATCTGCCTTTAAAAAAAATCCCTTCCATTTTAGGACATTTCTAAAATATCTGTTCCAATTGCATATGAAAAACAGATTTTCACATTTTCACAACCGAGAGAGACAGTTTCTACCTGAATAGCTAAAGATCTGTCCTTGTCTGCCCTGTACCAGTAGGATGGGACTTCAGCTTCAGGGACAAACTAAGAGGACAAAAAGGAAGTTCTTAACAATGTGAAAGGGATTAGTAACAAAATCTTTGTATGTACAATAAACGATGCCAGTGTGGAGAGCACAGGAAGATAATAAGAGCTGTAAATGTACCACTTTTTGTTATTTTGTTATGAGTCTGAAGATGCGTATTACACATACACACAGCAGCAAGCAAGCACTTGACCTGCCTCTTCTATCCAAAAGGCAGGTAGTCTTGCTGGCCATAAAGATATTGACACTAACTTTAGGGTCAATATCCACTTTTACCAGTTTACATAGGAAGGAAAGCTACATCTGAAATCCACACAGGACATTTTATGCAATAAACATTTGTGGATTGATTCACAAATGCTATTTCACTTATTTATACACCTACGATTAGACCTTCTCTGGCTTAATTGCCTTTACTAAATGGAATAAACAAATACAGAAGCAAAGGTCTGCTGAAGTTCCCTCAGATTAAAAACCTTTCAGAGAATCACGGTGGCCAAAAATAAAAGCCTGTAACCCATCATTTGTGGATTGATTCACAAATGCTATTTCACTTATTTATACACCTACGATTAGACCTTCTCTGGCTTAATTGCCTTTACTAAATGGAATAAACAAATACAGAAGCAAAGGTCTGCTGAAGTTCCCTCAGATTAAAAACCTTTCAGAGAATCACGGTGGCCAAAAATAAAAGCCTGTAACCCATCTTCTCATTTTTGTTTTATGACAGTGGCTGTTGTCAGCGTTTGTGTATGACATTGTTGAAGACTGCCTAAATTTCTGTTTCATCATTAATAGGCTTCAGTCATTTTCTAACATTTTTCTGAGGTGTTCCAGCAGCTGATGACACTTAATATCTATTTCCAGAAATCTTTTTAACATTTTGTACACTTTCAGAAATCTCCCAAAGATCTTCCCAAAGCCACATTAACACATATGAAAAACATGGCCAGAGCTCAGCAGTGCCAGAGGCTGCAGCTGGAAAAAAGGGAAAAACCCCTTATATTCCCTAGATCTTTTCATTACAGTAATCCAATGTATATTAGTGTGTGAAACAAAATATCACAATCAAATATATCGGGTCTCATAAGTGTCTTTTGTCTGGTTTAGGCCAACTATTTCTATTCCACAAAACAGATGATGATATTTTCTATAAACTAAATGGAGTACCTGAATCTTTCTGATGTGATAATGCTATAAAACCAGCTGGAAGTTTCCAGAAATGTAGCTGCTTTCTGAACTGGTAACCTCTTGTTTTAGAGCAATGCATGGGAGCTTGGAAAGACCTAAGCCCTACGTTCGCTTAAAAGAACAATGACAATTTCTCAAGCAGTTGAAACAAAAATATTGAGCAAGAGTTCGTTTTTAAAATTGTTGCTTCAATTCACAATGTCACATTGTCATTCTTTTGGCTTGGGACAAAAGGTCTTTGCTAATGGCCTAAGATAAGGCACTGGTCAAGCAGGAACCCCAGCCTTATTACGGAGGGATAGATACAAGCTCTGCCAGTTGGAGAACCAGCAGAAGCTAAACATTGCAGAATCAAATTTTTTAATCTGATTTACTTGTCATTTTTATGCTTAAATAACTGCTTTTGAGAACACCATGAAATTCATAGCAGCCAAGGTAATAGCAGCGTAGCAACAGATGTTGCTACTCAGAATAGAATCGTAAGAACGATTCTGCTAACTACATCCTTTCAATCTCATGCATACGAATGTACACAGGAATAGTCTACAGAAGACATGCATGCCTCCAAGTCTAGTCAGGGCTCAAAGTTTTAGACTCCGAGCACCAGAATCAAGAACGCTGTATCCCACAGTTAAGCACAACACAGCAATCCCTGCTTCACAACACATGCTAAGATTCCCTAACAAAAGTTTCTTCAACATCTCCTCAGCATGATGCTAAAAGCCAAGAAGGTTTACTGTGTAAAGCTGGTCCTCAAAATAGAGTTCTTCCACAGGTAATCCAGTGTTTCCAAACCCCGTACCAGCCTATGCAGTGAGTGGAAGTACATTATTACTCTTTGGTTATAACTAAGAAATATGTCAAGACCTAAGCACTGAGCAAGTGTCTCTCTAGTCCAAGTTGGCGTACCCCTCTTCGTTAAAAGGCTTTACCAATCTATCTTCAGGTTGTACGTAACATTACGACAACTATAAAATGCACCATATTCTCAGGAAAAATTGTTATTTTGTGAACATACTCTAAGACTACGTAAGATGTATCTCAGACTACAACTGAGGACAGACTAGCAATGCTCATGCCACGTACTATTCATAGGAATCCTCACACAAGAAGAATGAGAAGCCTCAGCTGTACGTAGTCCCTGACTGTGCAAGTACGACAAGACCCAGAGCAGGGCTGCTTTCTGGAACATCACAAGAACAGGTAGCATCTCAAAGTTTAATTGCAACAGAAGCTCACTCCAAGTAATCTGTATCAATTGTCCACTATTTTCAGATCTCTCCATAGGCATCATAGATGCATATAAATGACTCTCCTAAATTACAGAAATCTCACACTCTGCTACAGGAGGACCAACCCCACCATAGGATTATGAAGCTCCAGTTTTAATGAAAGTTGGGTTTTACTCCCACTGGAAGGAAGTTCCAGAGTTTCACTTTTCTAATAACTTCTGATCTACATCGGCATCCACTTGGTTTTATGCTATCATTGCCTATTAGCAGAAGTATCTCCCTGCCTCTTTTTCCTAAATATAAAATAGCAAGTGTAACAAAATAAAGACTGGGGGATGTTAAACTTCCAAATGCTTTTCATTTTCTCTAGCAGGGAAATATTTTCACTGCTTTTTCAATCTAATAATCCTCTTCTGTACTCATTCTAGTTTCCGGTGCCTTAATCCTGAAATGTCTGCTCTTGGGAGTTCAGCTGTCTGTGATACAAGGCCTAATTCTGAAATGGCACAGCCACGTATCTTTGGCTCAGACTTTCGAGAAAATTTTTTCAGTTGTAAGAAAGAGCCTTGACAGAGTACAAAGAATCATTTGAGATAAGAACAGGGGGGAAAAGAAGCTATGATGGTTGAGATACAGGCAGTAAGAAGCTTGAAAATTCAAGAGGAAAAACATTGACCTGAAAAGGTATAAAACTGTACAGAAGAAAACCAGGGAGTCAGCAGACAGAAATCCAGCAAGACTGATGATCAGCCCATTCCAAGGAGAAATGAAGGCCAACCCCTCCTCCCTGGGTGCTTTTACCAGGAGTACTGAGCGTGCCAGTGCTCAGCCTAGTAGCTTGCAAGTCCCAGCTAGGACCAACAAGTAGCTTCCTTCTCCTTTTCACTTATCTGCATCCTGCTTGCAGAGTCTCTCTGAGCACAGCAAAGGATGCCTGAACAAAATGACCCAGAGCGGGAGGGTTACAAGTTGGACATAGTTCCTGTGCTCTCAAAACACATTTAACCAGTGTTGCACTCAAGGTCTTGCCAGGGTCTTAATTTTATATTTCTAGAAAGTCATCTATATAAATATTAGCTTCAACTACTAAATTGAACAAAGACTGTTTAGAAGTAACTGAAGTAGTTTAGAAGTTACTACGGCATAGTCGGAATACAAGTTGGAAAAAATAATTTAAAATTCAAAATTAAGCAACTGCTATATCAAAGTATGTTCCCTAGAACATTAAATATCTGAAACATAACTCTAGTTAACAAATGTACACCTTGCTTCCTATTGCATAAAAGGTCAAAAATATAATAGCTTTTCAGATTTGATATTATATTACTCAAAGACAAAAAGATTTAATTAAAACTTTTTGCATAATAGTCTAAATACATTTATCACAAAGTCATTCAGTCACATACACATTAGAACTTCTCGAGTAAGGTGTACATTACAAAAGCTAGTACTAGTACAAAAACAACCTGAATAGCTTTTGAATTTTTTTAAATTGATACATAAATAATTTGAATACAATTTCACTAGACTAAAAGGTTCTGAGTGTGGCTGATTTGTATACCTCAGTTTCACACTTAAGTCAGCAACCAAGGATTCTGTTGACAGACACCTAATCATATGAGTTTGCTGCATTTCTGTTTTTTCCTGAAACATCCATTCTTGATAGAGATACTATAATCTCCTGGAAGTGGGTAAAGAAAAAAAATCTATACCGGAAGACAGATTTTCTAGGAATTAAGGCAACTGAAAGTATTCATCAAAATCCTTCTTTTTATGAGGTCTAAAATTACTCAAGGCAATAAAAAGCCTATTATTTGGACCTAGACACGTGAATTGAAGCACTTAGTGTTCTATTTCAGGAAAATCTTCAGTTTTAACTCTGTACTAATCGTTAATGATGCTAATTGGTCACTGTACATTTTAGAAGAGTTATGAAAAGCAATACGATCATATGAATTTTTTCTGCAGCCTTATCAGGATATTTCATTTTTAATTCTCTTTTCTGTATTGCTCTCGTACTAAGCCTGACAGAGTGCTAGGGATAAAGGAAGGCAGCACGGAGAGTGCAGTGCAATGAAGTAGCTCACACCCTGACTATGCACAGCATATTTATCTCAAGAGTAAGAACAGAGTGTGCGTTGCTTTAAAATTCACCACGCAGATACAGCAAAAACACAGTAGGAGTTGAGCTGGCAGCTCGTGGTACGGGCCAGCAGGACTCCAAAAATATGATGACAAAAAGGGAAGCATAGACGAGGAAAGTGCTTTCTGGAGGAATTTGACAGAAATGGAAGGTGGTTTGATTACAGAGGAAAGAGAAGGTTAGTTTCAAGCACAAAAGTAGTAGAGAGAGATGAAATACAAGATTCAAGTGAGGGTAATTCTGCTGAACTGGAAAAGCCAAGGATGAGAGGTTGGAATTTGATCCAGGGGGAAAAGGAATATTGCAAAAGTAGTAAAATGACCTTAGCAAACAAAGTTATGGCAGAGACAGATTTACATTGCAGCAAAAGGGAAACATGATGTAGAGCAGATTTGGTAGGGAGGGAAGAAACAAAATAGAGGAACACACAACTGAGTAGTTGAGAGAAAATGGTGGAGGAAAGTTAAAGTTGTAAAGTTTACGAACTGAATGACTGGGAGAACACCGAAATCACCAGTGACAGAGGAAGACAGGGAGAAGGGAAAGATGATTAGATGGAAAGCAATTCAGTTTTGCTGAACCTGAGGTAGCAATGAAACATCCAAGAGACGCTGAAAAGACAGGACATCTGTGACTGGGCAGATGGTGCAAGCTGCATATAAGGAGGCATACCCGAGAGTCACTCTCAACCTCTGACAACCTGTGACTTCTGAATTTCCAAACAAATTTGTCCTACTCTCTGAATATTCACTGCCAAAGCTCTAATCGAAATACACTACTTTGCTGGCTAGTAAGTTAAACCCTAAAGGTTTTTTTTTTTTCACTACAAAAAGCTTCCATTAAAAAGTAATTCCTCAGTGTAACGTCTTCAGTCTTGACTCGAACATCAAGACCCCAAGGCACTCTACACACAAAAGAACAGTGAGATCATTGCTACTTGAACAAATTAAAAGCCTTAGTTTTGGTTACAGTATTATGCTACAAACTTACAAGCTTACACAATGTTTTGTTTACTTTTTAGTAATCTACATTATGCAACCTTTCTTGGCGTCAAGAGCAGTCAAACAAGGTTTTAATCCATTATGTTAAAAATTACCAATTTAGTAGTACTTTCTCTGAAACTACATGTGTATCAGTTTCCAACAGCAGAAAATGTTGGAATATAAAGAAAAAAAGGATTTTAGCCTTCACAGAATCATAGAAATGTAAGCTAGAAAGAACTTCAAATCATCTAGTTTTGCACACAGACATGATTTAGATCAACCTAAATCAGAAGTTAGTCTAACCAGTTTTTTTTTACAACTGCCTAACAGTGGAGAGTCCATAACTTCCACAGACACAGCCTGCCTGATCTGTGTTACTTTTACATTTTTCCTTGATATATGAAACGACTTTGAGTAAGCTTAACTTGTGAGGTATTTCTATTCTCAGTCATTTTTACACACAGGAAGATTTGCATTCCTTCTCATCCTCCTAGCCTTTTAGTTTCTTGACTGAAACTCTTCTCTCACAGTCTTTGCCATAGGTCAGTGTTTTCTTAATATGTTCATGTTAGACTTCCTTGGATTCACTTCAGCCTGTTTGCATCTGTCTTAAAGTTCGGTTCAGCATTTTTCCACCTGAGGCCTCACCAGCATCAAGAAAAAGGGAATAATTATTCTCCCTTGTCCCCCGCATGCAACGCTACTGTTACTTCACCACAGAATCAGAATGCTTTTTCATTCACAACAGCAAGCAAAATGAGAACCTAATTTTCAAAAATGTCAAGCCTTGACATGAGCCAGTCCTCTTACAGATATGAAGATGTCTGTAACATCTGTAACAAGATGTCTGTTACAGTCTTTAAGATGAACGTGACAATGTACTTTTAGTAATAAAATTAAGAATTCGTGAACTTTTTTTTTCAAAAAAAAAATGAGAATCCAATTGCAAGTGCTCTTTACAAGGAAAGTAGAATTTTGTCGGTTGAGCTATATAGTCAGTTAGAAGATGCATCTCTATCTACTTTGTGTCAAGATAGAAGAATGAGACTACAGGTACCCTTTATAGTAGGAAATTTCAAGTCTTGAGCTAGATGAGTAGGATTTTCAGAAGACAAGTTGATAACGCAGTACTCATGGTATGTTTCTTGCTTCTTAGCCAGTGCAGTACAGGGGCTACAGATAGCCCCCCTACACACCCTCATCTTTCTTCCCCCACGTACTTCCTACAGACTTTGGCTTGTGGCAGTTGCCAGAATTTTAATTCTTCTTTCCCGATTTCCTTCCCTAAGCGACAGTGCAAAATTATAAACAGCAAACTAGCTTCTTTCTGTATTGCTTGGACCCTGTATGGCCCTATAGGCCGGGAAGATGCTGCCTCTTTGTGCTTATTATAACTATGTTCCAGCCAGAAGACTTTATTTCTCTTAAAGACATTCATATCAAATGCACTCTTCGTCAGAAGAGACATGTCTGCAACATCCTGGATAACATTCGATTTCCTCTGGGTGGGGTTGGGTGGCATGGAACCCGTGTGTGTGTACCCACACACACAGATATCAAGCTATATTCTATACTAATGATAACTTGCCTGCATATGTGTTGGCCTTGTTCAAGAGATCTGTGCATGCATGCATGTCAGCAAAAGCACGAATCCCCAAGCAGTTGATAGGATGAAGCTGGGATTCCAAAAATTCACAGCAAGTCCTTCTCACATCCTGCAGTTGCAAGAGACCAGCTGCTGGGAGCAGTACCTGTAAAAAGCAACAGGTGGTTAATATCCCAATTCAGTTCTGAGCTTATACAAGAGTATTCTCAATATTAATAAAGAAAACAAAATAATCCATTAGAAAAATTAAAAGACTAACACAGAGGAAAATTTCAGCATTATGCGACTGAAGAACTTAAACCCCAATTTTAACATGATTTTACCTCTCTGCAAATACCATTTAAGATTTAAAATAACAAGCAATATCTCTACCACCGTGTTCACTGGGAAATCATTCCATAGATTGTAATTCTCACACTTCATGTAAACCTCTTCCCGATATTCATTCACAAGTTCCCTTCTTACTGTTCCCAACACTCCATAATTACATCTCATTTCCAATCCTGTAGCATTAGATATTTCTTTAAATCCAAGTTTTCTAGACCATGATAGGATATATAAATCTTCTTTGCATGCAAGCACTGGACATTGTACCATTTTTTAGCATCAATAATAAGCATCTTTATGCAACTGATTCCAGTAAGGAATCAATTCAGCTTCAAAGAAGTCTGTGACCTTCTTGGAAGGATGACAATTCAGGCATTTAAAAGCCTGAGCATATAAAATATTCTATAAGTCATCAAAATTCCATATCAGTAAGGAATTAGCATAAATGACATATTTGTCCTTCAACTTTCATGAAGCAAGCAAAAGTAAAGAAGAATTTTAAAAACTGTATAACATACATTTTATTTGCCCAGTAAAACTTAAACAAGATTTACATGAACTATAATTGTGCCTTTGAGCAAAATTCCATACTGCTATATATAATTTCTTCTTCACAATATTTTCATTTTTTGTGCCTTTCACAGTTAATTTAATGAGACTTCTATTTTAGAACATTCAAGTGTGAAATTAATGTTAGCAAGCATCTTCAGTGGATGACAACAGGCAAGATTTTAACACTGAAATCTTGCAACTGTTCCCTTACATATAGAGAAAAAAATGTACTATAGGACTGCATCAATAATAAGCAAGCAAAAGATACACCAAAGACAATAGCTGCACTATTCTGATTAATGTTTGCTTCTCATTTAAACAATTACTTGTGTAGAATTAGAGAGAGTCAAACGAAGAAAACTAGAAGAAAAGAGCAGAATAAAACTAGAAGGTTTAGAAACCTGTGTAACACTTACTACGTGAAAGCTGCGGAATATTCTTCTACATTATTGCTCTTTGGAAGAAGTTTTAATCTTAGTAACTGCCTGTTAGAATCAAATATTTGCCATCATCTCTGTAAGCATCTATCTACTTGGCTTCTGAAGAGCTAGTTATTGTTTACTCTTTAGACTTTTTTCTTGAAATAAAACTAACAATTATGACCCAAACTAAAACAAAAAGGACTTCAGGTGATACAACCTTGTAAAGCTAATGTCTGCTTTAAACTTCATTTTTTGGTCCCACTTCTACTATTTATGGCTGTTCCTCTGCCTTCAGCCTGCCATATTTGAAGCCTGCTTGAAAACCATCTTTCCATTCCTCAAGATAGTAATCCCTAATTTGAAGCAATAATCCACTATAGCCTCTGTTTTACACATTTGGCTATCAATGTAGACAGCAAAAAAGAAGGATCATATATTTAACAAAAGTTTGCTTTGAATATCAACTGTTAGTAAAAGAGAAATGAAGGAAAAACACAAATGTGAATACACTGAGATACAGAGACTGCTGCTAAGCAAAATAACTAAAAACTAGTTTAAATCTTAGATAATCCTTGAAAACATCAAATAAGTAACAAAATAAAGGGAGAAGATCTGTAATAGACACAAGTTTCAGATAAAGTCACACAACTCAAAACAAATTTAGTAAGTTTAAAGGTTACTAATGACAAGGTTAAAACAGTACAGTGAACTCATTTTATTTTAGCATATGTTTATGAAAATGTGAAGATAATATTAGTAATACAATTTCTATTACTAGAACTACAGTATGATTAGTTATAGCAGTGAGTGGATAATTCATTTGATAGCGAATTCTAGGATAAGATATGAAATTACATACCAAAAATCAGGGCTAGAAATCTACTACAAGTATTTATTTACACAGCTTGTCCCACTGAAGCAAACATTTCACACCTGCTTACAACTTCAGTAACTAATTCAAACACAGTCCTAGATAACTTTAGGCATGTTATCAGTATAGTTGAGCAAATAACTTTGAGAACAATCCTTGACTGCTTTGAGAACAATCCTTGATTGCTTAAATAGATTCAGTAGAAAAATATGTAAAATCATCACCAACCCAGTAAACAAAACGGAAAGGTGAAATTTGAGAATGGTATGCAGAAAAGAGTTTAAGATTTGTATGCACAGTCACACTGAGCCACTTGCTCACTCATATGAACAGTAAAGCAAGGTTACAAGAACTAGAAGATCTCTCTTCATTATGGGAAATTTACGTCAGCTCTTAAATCATTGTAATTGAGTTTGTAAAGTTACAGATGTCAATACATTTTACTTATCAGACAATAAGACATTGTATTCTGCCACTAAAAAGGAAAAGAGAGGCAAAATGCATCAAATTTATCCCATTGAAATTATACATTGGGCTTTGGTTACTAGGCAACAAGAGCTGTGATAACATCTAGCTATTTCCATTGGTACCTATATAACTGTTAGCCTGGAAGCTGTAACAACCTGTGTTTAAAAATACAGTTTCATTGCAGGCAGGTTCACTCTGCTGAAGCCGAGGTGGGGCAGGGGGGAACCCAAACTCCTCTCAAACCCATTAAAAAACCCCTATATTAAAACTGCAGTACAAATTAAGTTTATCTGCTGCTGACTCCAAACGGGTAGGCTATAGCTCAGCTTTACTTCCAAAAATAGCCAGTAGAGGGTACCCTAACTTTCCTTTAAAGATCAAAAACACTTTAATATGCATACGGCTTTGTACTGCAAGAAATGCAGGGGGGGGGGGGACAGGGACGGGGGCACGGACGGACACACACGACACAACATCTCCAATTGCTTATTCTATGAAAACATATCCTCATCACAGTGGTTGTTTTTATAATCAAAGAAACTGCACAGATTATTATTACAGATGGCAAGTAAGAAATTACATATTCTCTTTTTGTATCAAAGTCATGGTGATGAATCTTGGAATGACTGCTACGTTCCTAGAGCAGATCATTTAACCCTTACAAGTCTTTGAAGACTACTCCCTGGTGATGTCCTCTTGGTTCTCCTTCCTGAAGAGACACTCCTATTCCCAAAGCTGTGCGCACCCACCATGCCAAATACACCTTTCCAACTTCACTGAGACAAAAAGGACTGTGACCAGCTACAAGTATTTGTTTTAAAATCCACCTGCAGGATCACCTGCGTAGTCAGGAGGGATCCACTTAAGGCACTAAACTTGGGTGCTGTTTTCACTGGAGTAGACTCAAGCTCTTCAAAATAACTCAGCTAGATCATCAACCCATATTTGAGGCTGCTGCCCTCTCTTGTGATCCTTCAGATACATGCCAGAAGTATGTTGGGGGCTGAGGGTACTGATGTTGCCTGCAGCTTTTCTCCCTCTTTTTTTCCAGCCAGCATCATGACTCTGTTCACCCTTGTGCAGCTGGACATATTTAACTCATGTGACCAAAACATACACATATTGAGCTCTGAGGCAAGGAGCAGCCAGTACGGGCAGGCACCTCTCCAGTTACGTGTGACCCATCAGTTCACAAGGAACACCTTTATAACAGTCTCAGGGAGATACAGCCTGCGTGACCGACCAACAAGCCCCTACAATGGAAGGAGGCTCAGGGGAGATGAACTCGGGGAAGAAATGTAAGGCATGAGCACCAAGTAGCATAAAGAAAGCTGAACTTAACACAAGGGGGACTGGAGGATAACCTTTGTTTTAGACATATGGCTGTACCAGTGAGTCATCAGGTTGTGTAAACAGCCTTCTCTGACATAATTAGTAGAGTGTAATGTCTTCCCCAGCTAGCCGGACCAGTGGGGGGAAAGGTGTATAGGTGGCTCAGCCCAACACAAAGTATAAAAACTGAACAATCAACAGAAGGAATTCTGAAGAGAGCAACAGGCTTGAGCTGGCTTTATCCCACATATTTCTTCTTAGTGAACTGGGGATGCCCAACATCTGACAGTGGGCAAATAGAGACCAGTAATGGGAATCACTTTTGCACGGTGATCCAAATGTATATTGCAATTGCTGTATTTTGCTCATGTTGTGATTTCAGTATATTGCTGTATCTCTCTGCTCAATCAAAACATAGCATACATGTAGCACCAAGTATCTGCAAATAAGTGAATTTTATATCAAACATTAAACCCTCCTCATGGACTATCTAGAAGCAGCTGGTCAGAGAAGCTGCCCTGGAGTGCCTCCACACCAGACAAGGGAGTTCATCTTACCCGAAGGCTGCTAGATGATTTAACGGGCATCCCTTCACAGTATATTTGCTTCACAAAGTTCAGCGCTACACTCCCCTTCACACAGCCCCTTGCTCCCACAAGTTGGTACCACTTTAAGCAACACAAGCTTTTAGTACCTATTCTGCTACTTGAGAATGAAGGAACAAGTCCAGTGGAAGGGGCCACTAGGATGATCAGAGGGTTGGAGCATATGATATTACAAGGAGAGGCTAAGAAAACCAAATTTGTTCAGCCATAGAAGAGAAGTCAAAGGGGGGATCTTATTACCGTGCACAACTACCTAATGGGAGGGTAGAGAAGACTGAGCCAGACTGTTCTTGAAGATGCATAGCAGTGGGACAAGAGGCAAGTGGGAACACAGGAAAATCTGATTGGAAAAAGAGAGCTAGGTTGTTTTTTGTTATTTTGTGTTGTTTGTTTGTTTTTTTTAAACCATGAGGGTGGTTAAGCCCTGGAACAGGTTGCCCCAAGAAGCTGCAGAATCTCCACACTTGGAGATACTAAAAATTCAGTGGACAGGTGCCTCAACTTGCTTTAACTGGACCTGCTTTTAAGAAGTTCAATTCAAAGTAAAATTTAAATTTATTAAAGCTTTCTGTCTGCTGATTTGAATCAATGTGGTTCAGTAATTTTATATCAATCCATGCTATCATCTTTGCACTCCTCTTTGTACCGATAGATTCTCCTAGCCAGAACATATTGTGCAACCTGCAGTATGAAGATGCTTAAGGCGCTATTTTCATCTCCACTATTTTTTACATTCCTGGAATTTCTTTAAGATTTCTGTCATGAATTCTTGCCCAAATTCAAATTGATACCCACCAACAATGCATTAAGATCAGTATAATGCCAATATGAAAATAGTGAAAGAACCTATTGCAGGTTTTGGGAACAAGATCCCACAGCATAAACAAAACCAAAATTTCTCAGAACATTAAAGTACTTTGCAAGCAAATAAGCGAATAAAAATCAAAGCAGCGTATGCCAAGAGAATTGAATAATGTGCTGTCTAAAATAGAAAAATTTCATTTTTTATCACATGGAGGGAAAAAAAACCAAATCTGTAACATTAGGAAAGAGACGAACCTAGGAAAGCAAATGTGTGAGAATCCAAACACAATACAATGCAACCTAGAAGCACACAGGAGAGCAAGTTACATCCTTGCTAATTGCAGATATTCCATATTTTCAATTATGACATTAAAATGAAATCAATTTCAGAGAGCAGCAGTTATGTTAATACCTGTCATAAAACAAATCTTGAGGAAATACAGTAACGTTTAACCTCTCTTTCTAAGGTTTAAATAACAATTTCAGCAAACTAAACTCCTTCACTTGTTGTTTATACTATCATGGCATAAAGAAGAAGGAAATTAAAATAATGGTCAAAGATCATCCAAATTATCTTATTTTTTTATTCTCATCTACATGCATCTGTGCTGTAATTAAAACTGTGGTTTGTAACTGAAGCGTAGTCTAAGTTCCAGTGAAATCATTCAGCACTGCATTGAAATTATGCTATTTGGGAGCATGCATACAAAAACCCTAAAATAAATACAAATATTTGAACACTTGCATCTGTGGAATAAAATGTAAAAGTTCCAGTTTTGGAAAATTCAACCCTGCTAGCATTTCTATACGAACAACACGTGCAAGTTAAGTGCACTGTTCCAGTGTTAAAATACACACAAATAAGATGCTGCATTAGATTTAAAGATGTGCATGAGCTGCAAGTTTAGAACATGATACCATGTGTCTTATAAAATATGCCTTTTGGGTATCTTAACATCCTTGACTTTATAGGCTATGTGAAGATGTGGATGTTTAAATTTATCCTTTAGCTTAATGAGCCCCATCCAATTAAAAATTAGGTGTGGGTGGCAGTTTTATAGTATCAGAGGAGAGAATCAGACCACTAATCAAGATACAGTCCTATTCCTTCACATTCCCTTAGTACTAGACACAAATTGGTTGAGCACTGTTTCAGTTGAAAACAAGCAAACAATCATGATAATGTAATTTTTTGAATGACTGACACAATCTACAAAATACTATGCAGCTCCCAACTTGGAAAGCAGCGTGACAGATTAAAATGGAGTGTAAGGAAAAAGTAACTGTTCTACATGCCTGCTTTTTAGCCAGTGTTATAATCTGTACTTAAAGAGTCCACTTCAGTTACAGTGACACGCAATTTATAGAAAGCAACTGATTTGCTCAAAAAATGGCTTTAGAAGAGAGAACACTTTAGAAGAGGAATCTGAATGAACTACTAATTATTAGTTAAAACATTTGGGGTGGAGGTGGTTGTTTTGTTGTTTCTTGGGTTTTTTTTGAAGGGGGTGGGTGTGGAAGTTTTGGGATGCAGTTAGGGGTTGCTGAAGTGCAGAAACAAGATTCACGAAGCAAACAAAGTAACAGAAGGGTCACTTTAATCAAGTAATACACTATAATTAATGGTGTCTATCTGGTCTACAAGGGAGAACCATGCAGTTTTGTTTTGCTTGAGGGTTCTCCTACATCTTCTCTACCAGAACAGTGCCCTAACCACCATGCAACAGTGCATTTTGGCTTAAGCCTCCACGCAAGAGAGAGAGATTGATTTTCTATTCTGATGGTTATTTTTGCTAACAGTCATAAGCTTAGCTTTTCATATCCTCTTCTTCTGTTAAGATACTGGAAATAGAACTGAAACATTGTCTCACTTGGAGTGAAACATTCTTGAACCTAAAATAATTTTAGTTAGAATTTCAGATTTTTCTTTCAGTGAAAAAAATTGTAGACATTTTGATTTGATGAAACAGTTTTTGATCTGAAGTTTGGTCACTGAGTTTAAGTATATGTACAGTAAGTCATCTAAAATGAAAGCTCAGAATCCTTCCTCATACTTTAAATCAGTACTTATAAGATTATACAGCTGCATAAAAATACCTTCATATTTTCTTAGGGACAGGATAATTTAAACAAGACTAACTAGAACTTGAACAAAGCCACTTGCTGCTGATACTGTGTCATTCAGAAACTGGACAATTTATTCTTTAACTATGGGAGCTGAAGTGCTAGCCAGTCAAATAACCTACAAAGCTCCCCTGCAGAAGGATTAAAAGAAGCTGAAAAAATTAATTAGGCAGGATAACATAACTCACACTACGCGGTCTTCGATCTTTCTGTAAAGGCTGACCCACATAAAGAATCGCTGTATCAGCTGATGCTTTTAGCTAGTGTGTTTCAGCTGTAGGATTTCCCTGTAACATCTCACACCTTCAGTACCAGACCACCCTCCGTCTCAGACCCCGACAGATACACTGAGTTTGGTTATACCAAAGATTACTATGATAAAAATATTTTTTAAATATTCCCTAAAACTAAAGACGTAAAATGCTGACAAAAGAATCAAAATGTTCACGTGCTATGTTTCCTAAAGAATAAAAGACGACTTCGGGGGGACCAAGGGGCAGGGCATTGAGGAAGGAATTGTTTGTTGGTTTGTTGGGGTTTTTTCCTACATTACAGACTGACTGACTTGTAACAAACAAGGCTTGTTCTCCTAGTATAACTGCGTATTTGCTGGCAATCTTAGAGAGGGACTGAAACACCATTTGCAAAACCCTAAAGCCTGTGCTGGAAACAAATAGCAGCATAACTGGGATAGTAGATTGTGAACCTCTGCTTTCTCTATTATCCCATTCTCTGGTACAGAAGATGCATCCATGCTACCGGATTTTATGTTAAATAAAATTTATTATTAATTTTTAAATTATTAAAATTAAATTATTAATCGATTATTAAATTATTATACAAAACCAAGAACTAAGGACAACAGAAATAGCATGCAGTACAAATGCTTTGTGTGCATGGTGCTTATCTTCAATACCAAAATTGTGTCAAGATTAATATCTAATGTGCAATAAATGGCCCTTCAGTGGACTCAAAAGGCATTTGATTACTCCGAGCTTTTAGCATTACAGTTACGGTTTTATATTTTATTGAGATATTTTACTTATCATTCAGTTTCCTACAGCAGACCATATTTATATTCTCCTAGAAATGTCACAGGGGAATACCTCCTCAAAAAAAAAGCATTAGGCTTAGTGGCAAATTTCATAATCACTTTAATCTAGATGTTGTGCTTATAAAATTCGGGTGTGTAGGGACAGAATTCCCAAAGCAAACGGCACCTCTAGCCTCCCATTTGAAATTTTTTTCAGATGAAGGTTTAATGCAAACATTTCATGATTTAAAGCATGACCAATATCCAGAAAACAAACGTTTTCAAGAAAGCCTTTATTCAGCTTCCAGAAATTTCATTGTATGTGTAGCAACATACTGCTGAACCTACTTGCAAGTGAGAGGGGTCAAACATGCAGTTTTTACTTTAAGTGGCTTAATTTACTCATAATAAGCACCTTGAATTTCACAGGGAGGTGGACAGAGACACATGCTTTCATTTGCATAAAACGCTTTAAAAATGAGCAAATGACCTCTGCACTTCAAGTTGGCAAGAACTGTCTTTCAGGTTTTGCCAAAGGTAATTTTATGGTCATACACAGAAATAGATACATGGATGCCTACGGTAAAGGTCATAGCTGAGACAAAAGTAGCTGTTTTCATCTGACTTGACAGAGAAGAGTCTCTAACACAGCCTAGCAGCATGATAATTTTAAAGATCACAGACTCAGAAAAGTTGCACAAGCTGTTCAGTCTGAGAAGGCAGTTTACATACAAAAGCTCTTATTCGTTACTGTCTAGTTAAAGGGCAACCACATCCTAGCAAGGCAGGATGAAGGCACCAGGTTTTAGAATCAGAAAACTTGTGATCTCAGACCTGATTACTGCTGACCTACCCATGGGTCATCATATCTCTGGTTTTGTAGGTGTTTTTTTTTTTTTTTTTTTAAGGGGTCTATTCAAGTCTGTA
>NW_008794543.1:1391161-1399741 GCF_000699145.1 Aptenodytes forsteri | reverse complement strand
GGTGATCATATCTCTGGGGTTTTTTTTTTTTTTTTTTTTTTTTTTTTAAGTGGTCTATTCAAGTCTGTAAACTCTTTTGGACCGTACCATACTTATAGCTTGTTGCTATAATACCTCTCACAACGGAATCCCAATCCTAGCTGACCCATAAAACAAACAGTTAAAAATATTTTCCAGGCTAGCCTAGAACTTTACAGTTTTTCAGCTAAATGTATGTTCAAATAATGGGTAAAATCCCTGTCTTCTAAAAAGAAAAAGCAATGCATCCCTCCCTAGTCAACTGCGTAAGAGAGTAATCTCTCTCCCATTTGCACGTTCTTCCCACCCTATTTTTAGAAGGCCAACACTCTTCTGGTGTAGAAGCTGAGCACTTCCGATCAGTTCTGAGACCAATCTTAAATCATGTTAATAATGGAAATACAGGGATAACTATGTATTAGACCAAAGCAATTGCCTGTTCATTCCAGGTAGTCTAGGAACACCCATCTTCATCCACAGAGAAAGGTGCATGAAAACTCGTAGTCTGGAGTGAATAAGCCACAACAGAGAACATTTCCTTGAAACGTAAGGAATAGCTTGCTCTTGAAGCACAAGGATACATCTTACCTTTTAGAACAGCATTCCTAGTCAGTTAAAACCAAACTTCACTTGAGAAAAATTGGCAGTATCCAGTGTTTCGCAGGTAAATAAATGTAAAGGCTGCAATGGCACAAGAGCCTGGTCTTCCAGGTTTGAAAGGGGACAGTAAAAGATTGTGGTGGTGGCTATGTTTCTGGTTGGTGGGTCAGGGATGCAGGCTTCTTTTAAGAGTAGGAGAGGGGTAGAAGATAAAGAGGAAGAAATGGCAAAAATTTTGCCCTTCTTAGAACTGTTTTTGTTTAGCTCTGCTGCGCCCAGCCAGGGATCTCCTCCACACTCTCAGCCACACTGGAAGCAAGTTTGGTGTCTGGCTCAAGACAGAATCTGTTATGTCCTCCTCTCTTCCCCAATATGTGGTTAAACCCAGTATTTACTGAAATGAAGCTTCACAGCACTGCTCTGCTTCCATCAGCACCATCCCTTCCTCTATCTTCCCCCCTTCCAAGGAAAAGGGGAAGAAGAAACCTAGGATGGAGGAAAGTAGAACAGGTGAACCCAACCCAGACCTGGACCTCATATGCTCTCACCTAATTAGGGAGGTAAACCTTACAAGGTGAAAATACCTGCTTTGAAACACAGTCTATCTAATGGTAACCCAAGGTTGACAGGTAATAATTTCCAAACCAACCAGCACAGCTAGAAAAGCACGCTGCTCACCTTCTGCATCCTAGGCAGCTCCTCTCGCACATTTTGTAGCACCATGCTCTATATTCATTAGGCATCCACTCTAAGCATAACAACAACAATAATACGTAAGCACATGTATGTTTTCACGCACTCCTCTCTCTAGGTATCCTAAAGAAAAGCTTATTATCTTTCAGCATAAGTAAACTCGCTCTTTTACCCGTAAAAAGGATATGTGGAGTCTTTGAAACAAATACATATTGGAGGAAAAAGAGAGTCCTTGTTTAGCCATCTCACAGTCAACCTAAAAAAGGCCTGAATTCTCTCCCTGTCTTAAACGATAGCTTTTCCATGCCTTTAACAGCTTTAAGCCTTTCCCCAAAGCGTGCTATTCCTGCCATATTTTAGACCATCCAGCAGAGTGTTACAGGTGAGAACACAGATTTATACAATGACATACAGTTGCTGCTGTGCCATTTTTTTTTTTACACTTCTTTTTAAAGCCACTATTTCACAATGAGCAGAAGTTTTTCTAAGGTGACTACGGTATGTTATTCTATTCCAGGAAAAGTTGTTAATGTAAAACACAGCAATACGTAGGAGTAATTCAAATTTTTCTTTTCATGCCTTACTTTATACTTTCCAACATTAAATTTGGTCTGCGATCATGCTAGCCCGACATCTAGCTTAGCTAGAAAGCAGTGAAGTTTTCTATTTTTGTCTGGTCTTGAAAAAAATCCTTAAACCAGTTTATCACCTACATCTTCTGCTGTCTACTTTTCGAAACTAAAGAAAATCCATCCTTCTTTGGAAGCTTGTGACACATTACAACCATTTTGATACAGTGAAAACCAACTATTTATTCCTATTTGTTCCTGTGCTCCCTAGGGATTTTTGATCTATTTATTGTTCATCACGTGACAATTTAGGAGGGACTATAACTAACTTGACTTTCAAAAGCCTTTGATATGGTTATTTCTGGACCACTCAAAGAATTACAGGAGGTTTTTAGGAGCTATGCACAACTCAAATAGAATTCTAAAACATACAGAAAGCTTGAACTTCCCTTATGTTACCTTGACGCTAACAAAAAAAAAAAATCCTTGATAGCCTCTCTAATGCTCAGGATCACTAGTGACATTGTACTGATTTACTAAAATGTGAGCTGAAACTGCGAGGAATAGCCAGCTAGAGAATACAACATTTTTATACAGTCTCAGCCACCTCACTTTAAAAGTTTCTTCTCTGTGGGTATGCAAGGATTATTTTTACATATACATCTGTAAAATCCTATTTGCCCTAGTGATCTGATATTCTTACTCATTTGCTTTGGCACCTCATCTTTTGACCCTTTCTCTAATCCTATCCTTGATCTGTACGAGGGGATGCACCTTGCACAGTCTGTTGGCATAACTGGGACTTTTTACCTTAATTAGTTTTTGGCACCTTGCTCATGCATGGCTCCAGCAGCCTACACGCTCTCCTAAATCACTCATTAAAGAAACAATATGCAGGAAATGAACAGCTGTTATATTTAGAGCTGCAGTGCTGAGTAAAAGTGTTTTATTCTTTTTATCATTTAAATTAAACATGCCTGTTTAAATCCCTCAGTGACTTCCCATTCACCTCCCACAGTAATCAGAATCACATGCTTCTGAAGTGCAAGATTACAGATCAGTACCTCTTCTATAATGTACTCCTGCCTCAACCCCATTTCTGTCTCACCCCATCACCTCCTCCATGAGTTTCTGATTCATTCCTTGGCTCTTGCTTAGACCATGCTGACACAGCCAAGCTACCAGCCTCTTCACCGCCTTTGCTCAGAAGTCTCTCTTCCAAATAAGCAGAAACAAGTGGGTTTTACCCCCCCTCAAAACATCTTCTGAAGGAACAAAGATTTCGAGATAGGGAAAATCGGTGATTCAGTTCATAAGACCTCAGTCTCTCTCCAGAAGTTCAAGGCTCTCTGCCTCCCACACACGCTGGCATTTGATAGTCCAAGACAGTCTTTTACAGCCTCAGGACAATTTTAATTCACTTCTCATACCTTTTGATCCAAATTTTAGATTCACCTTTTATCTCTTGTGCTCATTCTCGGTTCTGTTTCTCCCTTACGTATTTCTCTTTAGCAACTACAAGCTGATGTATGACAACTCAAATTTCCATTGGGGTATCTTTTCATTCTTACAAGGCTCATACCCTTCTGCCTACCCCATTTGCTTTATGAACAAAGTTCTGGGATCTCCCATTCAGCAAGACCATAGCAAAAGAAGATGTTATAAAAAGATTCATTGGCTGGAAAATGCCAGCAAAATGTGAATAAAGCATCATGTGGAGGACAGAGAGAAATAGCAGCAAGATATCTTCAGAAAAGAAAAAAAAACAGCAGGAATGTAAAAATGTGAATACCTCAGGAAAGAGTAGTTGCCATATCTATGCCACACCTGCTTCTCCTGGTTTTTATGGTCCTGCCACCATTTTTCTCTCTGCCTTAACCAAAGCTACAGCTGTACAGAAACAGCAGTTGCCTTCTCTACAAACTCCTTTTGCTACCTACCTCCTGGAACTTCACCCTACCATCTATAACCAAGGGGAGAGAATAGGAAAGAATTTTATCCCTAAATGAAGAGGCATGAATTGTATTTATTCAGCTTGGCATAAAATATAATTTGGGAAGGTCTGCTCTAGGTCTAGCACCACAATGCAAAAGAAGGTGTTGAACAGACATGTCCAAGAAACCCTTTGGGAAACACAGCCCAGCTCAAGACAGAATCGAGACAAAAGCTGAGTGTTTCTATCAGCACTGATCTGTGTGGCTGGCCACATGTATGTGTGCTGTATACATGTGATTGTGTGTGTACCTGCTGGAAATACATGCTCAGCCTCACTACCAGCTGGAGCCTGGGGACATGGAGTTGCAGCCACTTTGCCATTATCAGGCTACTAGAGTCAGCAACCCTTAATGCTTTCCTCATGTTAAGTACACACAGTGTGATTTCCTTCTGTCACGTATCACCAAGTAAGCGAAATCGGAAAAGGAATTTTTTTAGTAGGGCATCAAACACCTGTCAGCCAGGTGTGAGGCTCTGGAATACACCTTCAACCAAACAAAAAAAATCCAGTTTCTCAGTCTTAAGAAAAACAAACCTAGAAAGGGGAGTGACAATATAGTAACCATATCTATTCTGCAGTATACATAATAATATTGTGCCCCAAAAACCAGGCAGTTTCTACTTTGCACGTACATAATAGCTAAAGTCACAAAAGATGTGCTATGGAAAAAAATAGGTAAAGAAAAACACATACTACTCAATACGCATTTAAAAACTGACAGAGAGCAAAATATTAAGTTTCCCCACAAAGATGTTTGCTTAGTATTTTGGTCAGCAGCTCTTTTATGCAAAGCTTACTCATTTAAAGCACAAATTAATGTAGCTTGTATTGGTAATTAAATACACCTGTAGAAAGATCACACTCCCCTTTTCCCTTCCCTCCTACATGCACTCTCCTGACAGGCAGGCATGTATAAGCAAATGAAGAATGCATAGTAGGATTATTTCACTGGAAAAATTAGATCATTTACTGTTGCCTGACATGTCTTACAATGCATATAAATTCAAGAAGACACTGTCTCTCCTCCAGCTAAGCCACATATTCGTTGTGCCCTCACATTATTAAAATCCTCAAAGCTGTTGCCACAAATACAAGAAAATGGGTCAAAAGAGGTAATCAGATGGTTGCTTGAGGCCTAATGTATAAAATATGTACAATAGCAAAACACAGAGGTACTCCACTGGTACTCTTTCAGCACACAATCAAACAGTATACTATAATGCTGTTTAGTGCAACACTAAATTCTTGCCCAGTAAGACTTAAAAATGTTTCCATGAATAGGGCTTGTAATGAAACTCATGTCAGCTTGGACTTAAGTACCTCTCTGCTGTGTCAGCAAGCCTCTAATATTATTAGAACTGTGCTGGCATAAAAGAATAAAAATAAAAATTGGGATTACTATGTAAAGAGTGGTTTCAACACACATCAGGATTAACTGATTATTTTTAATTCAGTTTTAATCATAAAGTCATTGGGATGAGCCAGTTTTATAAAACTTTTCAACTTGAATGACTCTGGATACAACTTCAGAATTTGCAAGAGCTTCCAGAATGTAGTAGCCATGCCACTTCAGCCATGATGGAGATGAGCAGAAAGACCAAAAGCTTGTTTATTTTTACAGCTCTAAAAGATGATCCAGTAAAGAACTCCATATCCTCCTAAACCTTTAATATCACCTGTTTCAGGGAAATAAGATCACCAAGTGCTGATAGCTTTTGACACTCAATAGCTCTATTACATAAAACACTTTTTATAAAGAAAACTGCTTTTAAGAATTAGTGCAGTTGCCTGAACCTATTAGCCAAAAAAAAAAGTTTATGGACAGAAGGTTCTAGGTCTCCATGAAGGCAGCATAAAAAATGATGGTAAGCTGAAATATGATGGTGGACAGCATAAGAAAGGTTTCTAGGTTTCAAGATATAGCCGAGTCCAGCAAACACCTGCTGGTGGAGGACATGGAAGATGAAGGAGCTGAAGATCATGACAAGTATTTTAATTCCCTCAGAACCAAGCAGGATTGTAACCTGTCACCTCAGGTTCAATAATTAGCACCTTACTCATCATATATTGAAGGGGGGGCTGTCTGCAAATATTTTATAAGAATTATCATGTAAAAGATTGTTAAAGGAACACTAAAGCTGTCACGTCAATTAGAGTTGAAAGCATCACTTGAGATAGCCTCTGTTCTTAAGTCCTCTACATATACTGCCGTCTTTCAACCCTTCTCCTCCCTCTCTTCCCAAAACGTTCTCACAAGGGCATAACCCGTGAACCACAGTGAAGAGAACCACCAGTAAGGCTGCGTGGCTCTGCATGCTGGGGCCCACCATGTAGTCTTCAAATGCCTCGATGCGCTTAAGACTGAGGAGAAACATTTTGTATTGGCATTCCTGAATTTTAGCCCTGATTCTAAGTGCATGGTCCAATACTTAAAGCAGTAGTTACGGACAACAGTGTTAATTACTCGTTTTTGACAACAGTATTTCATCTAAAAATTAACGCAGCTGACAGTTTAGTCTGTCAGTGCAAAACCTGCTTCTGCCTGGTGAGAAATTATGTACTTGTACCTCATTTATAAAAGTCGTATCTTGACAAATTATCTTCTACCTACGGAAACTCACAGAAGTAATAAAAGAGCCCTGGTTTAACACTTAGCTCTTCAGCTGAAAAATTTTGAGACACATGTACTTGCTGCAGGGGTAGGTATGACAAGCTGTTATAGCATGCAAGATGATTATCAAGTCTTAATAGATCAAAACATCAAAACAAGATTTCATTTGTGCCCATCTGAGGCACCAGAACATAGTGCAAAAGACCATTTTTGTTTGAATGGCACTAAGAAATTATGCAACATGACAATTTAACATTTCACGATTTAACCTTATATGGAGAGAAAAGTCATCTTTGAGCAGTATTTTTTGCTATCAATTGTCACTAGCCAAATCTGTCCAAAATGTTAAGCTTACAGGAGATTATTTGGGTACCAGATTTCAATATCATCTCAGAAAAATAAAACTATATGAACAGCTTTAAAGATGTTTTAATGAACATTTGGCCTAACAGTCTGTCTAAAAAACTATGTGCTGTACCAGGATACTTCTCTGAAAGTTGCTGGCAAGTTAAATTTAAGTCACAGGAAATATGAATTCACAGATTTCAGCTTAAAAGATGTTGTCAATGATATTTATAAACTTTAATGTAAAATCAGAGCTATTTTAATTTTTAAAATTCTACTGCAGCTATTGACAGAGAAATCAGTGCAATATTGCTCCACTTTTTTAGGGACAGTAAGAGAAACAACTTAAACTCATTCACTCCAAAAAAATGTTCTCTAGAATGAAAAAAAAAGTATCACTGTTATATTCAATAATGTTGGTATTATCTGACCTAACTTCATTCTTCTTTAGAAACATGCAGCGTTTAGCAAGAAACCAGCGCAGATGGATACTCACATGGCCCAATATTCTGTCTCCAGCATCAAACATGCAAGCGGCCAGGTATTGCAGGAAAGACTTTGGAAGCTAAACCAAGATGATAAAGTTGTAAGAAGTGGCTGTCCAGGTACTGTGGAGAAGCAAGAGGACAGCTGTACAAAGAACTGGGGGGGAGAACTCACTGGCTTAAAACATGCATCTAGGAACTTAAAATTGTATTCAATTAATAAATGATATAGTGAAGACTTCAGTGGGAAATACAGGTATTCTCTGAAGAGCGATTTTAAAATGCTGTCACCAGGCAATTGTGGTCAGTAAATAGAGGGAAATAAAAGTAAATGACAGGCTTTTATCAACAACCAGCTGGCAAACTTAAGGGGTGCCAAATTTAAAACTGTTACTGCTGTACCACAGGTTAAGTTACCTGTATCTGCTAGAAGATTATGACTGCTTCTAGCCAGGAAGATGGCTACCATTACCCATACTGTCATCACCAAACTGCACTGTCTAGCATACAATAGTCTATTTGAAAACCATTCAGCAATTGTTGTTAAATCACAATAAACTCTTCTTAAGGAGCCCTACATTTCAGTAGAGTGCATGACTGGGGAGGTACTGGATCGATATTAATTATCTGTTGGTTTCTTGGCAACATGCAAGGTGTTAATTGTGACCAATAGGGCTGTAATTGCCTAGATCCAGCCTACCTAGCACTCCCTCTTTTGAAGGTATACTTTCACTTAAGCTGTTTCACTTTCCCTTATGTGAAAGGGAAAGTGATTATCAAAAAGTCCTTAAGAAGAGGTGGCTAGAGAGGCACATCTGCAAATGCATCAAGATCAAACTTATTCCCTTCCTGCCCTTTTTAGGTTCCTAAATCAAGTGTAGCATTTTTTTTCAGGCATCTCTTTCACAGGCTCTCTGAAGGAGAACAGCCAAGTTCCCATGGAAGCAATTTCAGCATTTCTTTGTCTCAAAGCAGTTATAATGTTATATTTAAAACAGAACCTACTCTATGATAAGATTTAGTGAAAGCTTCACAGCATTCAGTTCAGTTGAATAAATATTTCTTTTATCTCTCCCACCCACTTACTCAGCAGCAGGCATACTTCCAGGACACAGAATGCACATCTCTGTTCAAGTACTGAAATGAACTCTCTCCTCTTAAAATGCCCAATCACACATTTGTAAAGGACAGTCAGCCTCCAGTTCTAAAGAGGAAAAGTCTACCCCATTTAAACCAGAAAATTTCCTATGTTCATAAAGACAA
>NW_008794543.1:1382015-1391135 GCF_000699145.1 Aptenodytes forsteri | reverse complement strand
AGGGTTAGGAACATCTTTTGATCCAATAAGGGTGCTCTTTAGTGTTCAAAGGTACAATTTATTGGCAAGCTTTAGAAACTCTTGAAAAATATTCCAAGTTAGGTATCTAAAATGAAACTAGTTTCAAAAAACATGCTTTATGCTCTTTACACATCACTGTGTTGCTAACTCATATAAAGACTGTTAGGTTACTCACCAGTTCATATACACAAAATATTTCTTTTGAGGATAAAGCTTGACAAGCATCAAAATATTCCTAAGAGTATTTTGACTCTCAGCTCAGATACAAACACAGTGTGGCTCTGAAGATTACTGGAATTTAAGCTATAGTAATTTGATCATGTAAGTGCTCAAAGACCATGGCAAACACTAAGTAAAGCAATGAGTCTTACAAACTAGCTTATACTAAGTTGTTTTATATTTTCTTCAAGCTAAAAGCACACAGAAACAGCTACTGTTGTTCAGCTGATGTGCAGTAGTAAGTTGTTAAACCGGTAATTCCATCATGATCCTGAACGCCGTTTTTAATTAAACTCCTGTAAATTGGTGTACTCGTCCCTTAGTGTACTAAGGGTACTGACGGAGGGAATCTGAAACCATTGCGAGAGACAGGCATGAGGAAAAAAACAACTTCGTTACCAAATCTGATATTCTGATAATACAAGTTTCAGAAGAAACTGGTAGCCCCTAAACAGAGGTCATTTCACATGTCCCACCCACATAAAACTGCACGTGATGCATCATAAGCAGACCACTTCTAAATATAATACAAAAATTTATTCTGAATGTTTTGATCCAAGCTTATCCTAGTGCTCAGCAAAAGAACAAATAAGGAATGTTACATGCTGCACGGAATTTTATTTTTACCTTTAAATTAGCATCCAGTGAAGATTAGGCATGGTAAACATAGACCCTACGTTTACATGGACCTCATATTACTGTTGTAGTAAAAATATGGGCCATTTTATTGGAACTAGTATCTACTCCTTTGTGGTTTGTTGAGGGTTTTTTGTCCTCCTCAACAGAAACAAGTCTGGATTATTCATTTTTCTGCATTCTTTTCTGTGTAATGGTCTCTTCAAAAGGTATTCTACATATTTCTTTCAAATATTATTAAAATTACTTGTACACATCTTTCCTCCTCCTCCCCTGCCCTCCCACCCCCAAATCAGATGTAAGTTTATAAGATTTTCAGTAGGCCATTCTTTTCTGTTCTTGCTGAGTTTGAAAAGATAATTGAACATTTCTCCAAAAGGAAAATAATTTCTTTACAGTTATGACTGAAACCACTTTTAACATGTGGCTGTACTCTGAAAACAGACTTGCAAATTGGCACCACTTCATAACAGATAGCTCCCAGTGTGAAACTGAAGTCTTGCCCGCTAATCTTATTGAAAGACACTCTACTAGTATAAACCAGATAACGACTTCTGCTGGTTCTGTTTTTGGTTTATTAGAAGTATTACGCTAATGAGCACAAATACTTACAACAACAAATCACCCAAATTGGCATTTACCAAAATTAAGAGATAGCCACAAGTTCCTTCTCCCACTGCATGACAACCACTTTCATGTTCTCATTCTCTCTCTCTCCCCACTGGCACAAAGAGAAAGTGACTGCTAGAATCAATGTCATGTTACTGGAAAAGAGATCCCACCCAATTGCAAAGAAACAGACCCTGTATTTTACTCATAGCATAATAATTCACTCTAGTCTGCATTAACAAGGCCTCAATGGACTACTGGGTCCAATTCTGGCCATCACATGTTAAAAACGTAGATATAGGTGAAATGAAAAGAGTCTAGAAAAGCAAGAAGAATGGTAAAAGATTTAGAAAGCATTGCCTCCAAAGAAAAGACTATGACGTTCAGTTTAAAGAAAAAAAATTAAATTGTGTGAATGAGAACAGTCTTTCAATACATAAGACTGTTACAGCAAAACCAGCAACAAGTTGCTTTACAAGACAGCAGAAGGAAGTACTGGAAATTGTACAAAAATACTAGTACAGACCAAAGAAAATTTAAGTCATATACTACCTTTTAAACTAGAAAAGCTGTTAAAGCAAGGGGAACAAACTACATAAGGATTGTTATAAAGTTTTCACTGTTGGATTAAATATGCTCTGCCAAGACTTGATACAGTCAGTCACTGTTTCACTTTACAGAGTTCAGTAGCAATTATCTTTTATGGTATTCCCTGTAACCTCCCACTCCTTCTTCCTTTGTGCTCCTTTAACATACCCTCAGTCCTGCCTATCCAACTGTTTGCGGGTCATGCCACAAACAAAATCCAGAAGCTGACCATCTTGAAAAGCACACATCTGTTTTCATAAGCTGTGGGACTCCTCTGGGTTTTGGCGTGGCATATCTGTTCATTTTCAAGCTAGAGGATTTTTCAGGACTCAACAACCCTGCTAAGTTGTTCAACCAGTAGACCCTACAGGTGATGAGGTGCAGCACGAATAGTCAAAGCCCGTGTTACCAAATATGGTACTGCAGAATGACAGCCATAGTAAAAAAGTTTGGACAACATGAGGATCTTCTTTTTTGAGGATTTCTTAGGGAAATCAGCTGCTTTTCTGAACCTTGTTTTGATCGCACCTCAAATCAAATGTGCTGTCAACTCTTACGCCTGTGCCCCATGACACCATACAAGTAGAAGCGTGTCTGTTATACTTTAGATGGCAATCTGCGTGAACAGTAGGAGTTACACAGGAAAGATGCATATATATTGTGTGTTCATGTGTTTATAATATGCTTATTACTATGCAAACATTGTTCTTTAATAATTTCAGAAAACGAACACAAAATTATACATATTAAAAAGGATCCTGTTCAGGATTTTGGACTTCATATTGGTTGTACCTAACAAAATTCTTAAAAAGGGAAAAATATGCCAGGATAGAGCTTTGTAAAAATAACATTATTTGTGATTTTCTCTTCTGCTATCTCTCATGCACACTTCTGTTCAAAAGCAAGATAGCATGTCTATCGGTAGGTCCAAATGAAGCTACATGTAATATTTTCCCCAGGCAGCAGGGAAATGTCCACTCCAAACACAGGTGTATGTTACCACACTTCAATACACTAACTCACAATATTGCGTGAACACAACAGCTGGCAGGGCCATGTTATAAACCAGATACTTGAATTGATCCAAGCTAAGAGTAACTAAAAAAAAAAATGCCCGGGGGGGGTGTGGGGAGGGGAGTGTTGTGTTGTTGTCTTTTTTTTTTTTATATAAGTTCAGTGATCTGGTTTATAATGCAGTCCAGCAAACAGTGGTATCAGCACAACTACAGGAACAGAGAACTGTAGCATGGAATCAGAAGGGAACACAACCAACTTTATCCAATGTTTACCCCAATCACATCCCACTCACCTTGTATCAGGCTGACCTCTAAAGCCCATAACAAATCCACAGCCCACAAATAACTGCAGGAATTTCTTCTCTGATGTATTTGTGCTCAGTAGAGACCCTAGGTATAAGGCTGACTAAATACGTGCTGAAATGCATAGGCATAGCGTGGGAGAGTTCCTCACGCATGAGCTTCTTATAGTAACTAGCTCTCCCACATTGTGCACTGCATGTAGTTAATACCTATATGGAAATTGAAAAAACTGCAAGAAAGTTGATTTGCCTTCTGAAAACATTAACTTTGATGTTCCCTTCTTAAAACATGAAAAATGTGATATTGCATTAAGTCTGACATTTAATTTCATTTCTGAAAAAAAAAAAGGAAAAAAGAATGGGAGAGCAGAGACTTGAGAACTTAGGAAAACGTGACTTAATATGTAAATATGACAGAAACACTGGTATAGCATTATGTGAAGTGAGTGCCATTAGAGATGAATGATAAAATAACTCCTCCTAAATGAAGGACAAATACTAGAAGAAAATCAAGAACGTACATTCATCATGTTCATATGCCAGCTGTCTTACTGTTGGGTGCTGGGGGGAACCTACTGAACCTAGAACTGAAGAAAAGAACAAATGTTCTTTGTATTTAACTAATGTAGTGATAACAACCAGTGCTGAGGGCCTCCCACATTGATAGTTTATGCACTAAATGAATATGTTTTTCTCCTCAATCATTGATTACACCTGACTTTTCTACACCCCCCCCACCCCTCCTTGCCCAAAAACATACAAATGAGAACGCGACAGTGGGGAGCAGAAATGAACGGCTCTTACTCAGAAGTTGCAAATGCCCAGTAAGGAAGCAATCTCCTGTCCACATCTAGATCAAGTAAGATACTAATGAAAGAAGCTCAGTTACCTGCCTCTTGAGCAAGACCAGTGAGCTTGGCTATACCATTAGGTATTCATTTATAATTAGTTTTCATAAATATACAATGTAGCTATTTTAATACCAAAGAGTACTTAGTAATTCTGCATTACTTAAACATGAAGCGCTCACACCTTTTTCAAACTAGTATCGTATCACATATTAGAAATTAATTCAATAGCAATTCTTACTATGTATAACCTGAAGAGACAGAATAATGCACTTGAAATCCCATGAAGGGTATCAGAATAAGAATCATAACCAGCTACCTACAAGCTGAAGCTCCAGTTTAGCACATTAGCTCAAATACAAAAACATTAGAGAGACAATATTACACGGCATCTGATGTTTTCATGGTTCTGTATTCCTACAAGATAAATCCTTAACCATTACTGAAATTTCACAATACCTTCTAGCAATACTTATTCCTGTTATATAGAGAAGAAGTTGAGAGCTAGAATTAATCTCAAGAGCATGCAACACAGTTAAAACTACTCTCTCTATAAACACGGCCTGACACTCTGCACTAGGTTTCTAAGTTTCCAGACATTCACAGTAACAATTTTCCCACCTTGGCTTTCAAACTTAAGGAAAAGGACTTCCATCACTGTATTCATTTTTATCTATAGTGTTTGGTTCTGGCATAATGCAAATAAACAGTACATATCCAGTACTAATAATGCAAAAAGGGTGAAAGTGACAAAGTAAGAGTAGCTTTACATTCATTACCAGTCATATTACAAGTATATTCAGTATTAACATTAAAGTGCAACTATATTGCAATAAATCCAAATTGACTTAAAAGCTTGACTATCTTCTCAGTACTCAAGTAACCACAAACTTGTGACATCACTCACCAGGCCACATTATTTATATGACCATTCCCAACATCATCAGATATGTCTTCAGACAGATAATCCGGAGCTGTGAAAATGAAAGCCCTATCAGACTCAGGAGCTTTAAACCTGGAGATTTCTGGCCTTTAATGAGTCCTGTATGAGGAAGAAAGATAACACTGACTTTTCCTCCCCATGAACATAGAAGAGTCAATATTGCTAACGACAGGCTAAAATGCATCCTCCTAGGCAGCACCTACAGCCAAAACACACTAGGCTGCCTGTCAAGTCCAGTCTGGTATTATGCATCAAAAGTACAAGATTAAGGTCATTAAGGTCAGCAAGACAGAACATTCTGCTTTAAGGATGAAAAGCCAGCATGATCAAGCAAGAAGAGGTCTATTAGGGAATCTCTGACACCTCTGGATTTTGCCCAAGGTCTTCTACAGTGATAGAGAGATTTGTGCAACCACCAGATTGGCAAGGTACAACATAATTTCAGGCAGTTTTTTCACTACGTACACTTATCATCAGACCAGAAGTAAACAATTTCTTAAGAAGTAGGTGACAAGAAATTAATCTTACATAATTAAAAGGCTTATGGTATGACCTAAGCTGTGGAAGGTTTAGTAATAGGATATTTTGTTTCAAGTTGGTAATATTTCTCATTCCTAGGCCTTCAGTCAAGCACAGCTAAAACTAGCAGTGACCCCATCGGATTCAGCAGTCACTAAAAAGCTATCAATTTCAGCCTCATGCCCAATAATAGCAATTAATTTCAGAATACAGAATTGCAACAGAAGTTTTCAATGCCAAATACAGCAACGTGGTTTTGTCCCCTGTAAAAGCGGCAAAATAACTGCTAGTAATCTGGCATTGGGCAAGAGCAGAAACACGGGCATAGGAGCAAGAAGAAAAAATAGAGAATTAAATATATCACCTGTTATGCAACTAGTTTTAAACTTACCAAAAATCTATGCCAAATCTCAAAAGACAGTGGAAGGAAAATCTACCCTGTCCATCTTCGGGATTTGTGGTTAGAAAACATTAAGGGCAGGAAGCTATGTTTTCTAAGCTTGTGTTTGTTTTATTCTAATTGAAGTTTCAGCTTAAGGTACAGCCGATTAGAAAGACTGATTAGCTCTGTTTGTGTGGGACGAAAAAAACCTTCATGATAGATATTGGTTGATTTAAAAAAAACCTTCATGATAGATATTGGTTGATTTAAAAAAAAAAACCAACAAAAAACAACAAAACACAGCAGTACCTAAAAATTTCTGCACAACTGGCCACTGGCGATGTACAGAGACTGAGCAGGAGAAAGTAATTTATTCTGCAGGCTAGCAGGAAAAAAATATATTAAAACAAACAGAACAGCTTAATTGGAGGACATGGTTTCACATTTAGGAACAATCTACTTTGTTTATGTAAATTGCACTAAAGTATCAGAGAGGGGGTGGTACAGAGGTGGCTGACAGCATTAATTTTAGGCAGAGTAGACCATCTATTTTATTGTGTTACATAAGGTTTGGTTGCAAAGCCTATTAAAGTCAACTGACTCTTCATTTACTTCAGTAGACTTTGAATTTGACCCAGAATTTAAACAGCATGACTACTTGCTTTGTAAGCACAAGGTCTGAAAAAATTCCAGTTTGCAGATGAGATTTCCCATGTTGGAGTTGAACCACACTGACAAAAGAAATGACTCTGCACATTACATCTCTTTTGTTGCAGAAAATATTCTTACTCTTACCTGCACGTTTTCTTCTGTAACTTGAATTTCAGCAGTGTAAATATAATCAATAAGTATCCTTAGAGTCCAGCCATCGACTTCCTTTATTCGAACTCTCTTTGCTCGGCTTTCACTCATCTCACCTACAAATACAGTTTATTAGTCAAGTAAATTAGATAGAAATACAGCACATATGTAAAAGTTTAATAGTAATTGCTCCTGCCAGCAGCAGAACTTTTTGTGTATGATCATTTGTGATAGTAGAACAACTTTAATAATAATAATTCCATTTCTTTCCTTCCTCCCTCCAATGAGAAAGGAAGACTTTGTTGTTACCATCATGCGAATGCTACCTGGGTCAACACTTTTACTGCAGGTGACCTATTTTCTCCAGTGTACAGTATCAGGAAAATATTGTTATCAGACCTAAATAAGACCCTTCAAATGCATACAAAAACATTTTGCTGGCAAAGCAAGCTATTAAAATACTCTAGCTTTATTAACTTCTTAATCGAAGGAGCATACCAAATGCAATCTGGAGTCATTTTATTTAAAAAAGAAAAATTATATCTTCACAGAAGAATTAACATCCCTGTTTCTTTGCTTGCCTACCTATTACTCCCTTAGCAATTTCACCTCCATTACAGATCTGATTTAACAGTTAAAACTCAAGCTAAGATAAAATGGTAAGCAAGGGAAAACTTGTTGGATCTCGTTTTGTGGAGGCTGACATATTGGCCATATGCCACAACTGATCTTCATAGAAAGGCCTGCAAAATAGCTTCTGCCTTCTAAAATATGATGTTTCTCAAAATGCAACATTTTGTTTATATCTGAAATAATTGCCCAAAGATACATTTTTGAAGTAATGATTACAACCTTCTCCATGACTACCAACCACACATCTGGTCATCTCAGACCTTTAACCCTTTTTTGCATTGACTTGTACTGGCAAGCAAAACATGAACTACACCAGTTATGTTGGTAGATATATCAACTTTGACTTTGCAAGAGTATATCCCGGTCTCTGGATACATTAATTTCTTATTCTTCTATATTGGATGTATTCTTTTTTCTTTCCCCTAGGCATCTAGAGATAAGGGAATTGATGAGGTAACATTTAATGTATACAACAGAAGCAGACAGGATGGGGAAGTGAATCAGAAGATGGTTATCATTGCTGATATTTCCTTATGAAGTACATACACGTTTTCACTGTTTGTTACCCTGTGGTCTCCAGGATTGGTGCCAAACAATGTATTTTACCCAGTGCATTTGGCAAAGGGATCATCACTGAGAAATTTATTGTTATTCATGCCTTTTTTTTTAGCTGAAGGGTAAGGAATGGCATTTTAAATCAACCCTTTAAGTGGTAGGAAGGGCAGAAGACCATCTACAGCAACGTACTACTGCTTAATGGCAGCACAGGTTGCTAGCATTCCAGAAAACAATGACGAACTACATCAAAACCAGCAAAATCCAGCCCCCACAGAACTTTCTTTTTTCACGGGCTCTTCTGAAACATATCTCTACACCTTTGAAGGATGATTGCAGTGCGTTCTCCGCAAGGCCCTGTATTCCAAGTTTCTACTTCTAGTTTGACACAGATTAAACCTATTGATCTTCAGAACATGCATGCTGCAAGTTATTTATTATGCAAGCTGCTGTGGAGGTGGTCCTTTGGGAAAATTGTGTGTGTGGGAGAGTAGAGTTTGATATTCTGTGAGCACATTAGGTTTGTTTTCAGATTTTGTGTCAAGGCTTCTAGAGCCATGGATAGACACCTTCTCCATTTAACAACAGAGCCCAGAATATACCACAAATATGACCACAAAATGGTGGAGTTCAGGATCCTTAGGGCACCGAGGAGGGCGCACAGCAAGCTCACTACCCTGGACTTCAGGAGAGCAGACTCTGGCCTCTTCAGGGATCTGCTTGGTAGAATGCCATGGGACAAAGCCCTGGAGGGAAGAGGGGCCCAAGAAAGCTGGGTAATAGTCGAGGATCATCTCCTTCAAGCTCAGGAGCGATGCATCCCAACAAAGAGGAAGTCAGGCAAAAACGCCAGGAGGCCTGCATGGATGAACAAGGAGCTCCTGGACAAACTCAAACACAAAAAGGAAGCCTACAGAGGGTGGAAGCAAGGACAGGTAGCCTGGGAGGAATACAGAGAAATTGTCCGAGCAGCCAGGGATCAGGTTAGGAAAGCTAAAGCCCTGATAGAATTAAATCTGGCCAGGGACATCAAGGGCAACAAGAAAAG
>NW_008794543.1:1370377-1380752 GCF_000699145.1 Aptenodytes forsteri | reverse complement strand
AGCAGGGCCTGTTGCGACAGGACAAGGGGGAATGGCTTTAAACTAAAGGGGAGTAGATTTACACTAGATATAAGGAAGAAATTGTTTACACAGAGGGTGGTGAAACACTGGCACAGGTTGCCCAGAGAGGTGGTGGATGCCCCATCCCTGGAAATTCAGGATCAGGTTGGACAGGGCTCTGAGCAACCTGATCTAGTTGAAGAGTCAACTAGAAACTAGAAACATGCATTTAGTCCAACCCCCCGCCCCCCCCCCAACGGCAGGGGGGTTGGACTAGATGACCTTTAGAGGTCCCTTCCAACCCAAACTATTCTATGATATGCAAAAAATAAAACCCAAAAACAAAGGCTTGCTTCTATCTTTCATGCTAAACGGACATGCAGTCTTACTACAATTCTAAATCAGTCCTCTTGTGATCCAGACTTGTTTGACAGATCACATGCAAGAAACCATAGATTCACTCACAAGGCAGTCTCAGTCTAGAATTCAATCTGCTGAAGAACTCAGTTCATGACTGGAAGTTGCACCACCATATCTCCACAGAGTTGTTAGTGACAGGAAAGCATATCGTGAACAGAAAGGAAAGCATATCGTGATCAGAAAGGAAAGCACTGAGCTGATCCAACCTCCCAAGCAGGAGCAGCAGAGCACTAGTTGAGTTGAAGTTACTAAAAGGCTATCTAAAAAGCTTATATGGTTCCTCACAAAGTAATGTAAGGAAGGCTTTTTTTTTTTTAAAAAGAATTTTACAAATGGAGAATGGAAGCGAACAGAGCAGGTAATTCCCTAAGGATAACTGCCTTGGCAGAAGAGAAAATTAAACCTTGTCCCAAGTCAGGCCCTAGGGCCACTGAAGTGACCCTTCAATGATGTTTTATAATCCTTTCCTCTAATCATTTAAGTGCATTTAATTCAGATCACAATATACATTTCTGTAGAATTTCACCACATACAGAAGGAAGAATTATTCCTGGTAACATAGTCCCAGATGTTTAATCTTTCTTCTCCCCTCTACTTAAAATTGTTACTAGCTTTAAAAGGCAGTAACTTTTTCTTTCTCGGTATTTAATAGGGCTACTTCTACCACTGCAACAAGTGGAAACCCAGGCAGAGGGTTTGATCTCAGTTAATGCCATATGCCGTCCTGCACAGCAGTCAGTACCCAATGACTCAGAGAAAGAAGGAAGTAACCTGCAAACATGTCCAAATATAAGCTTCTAATTTCTAGTCAAGAACTAAACCTGAAGCATAAAAGTGCAATTTTTCTTACTGTCTTTTCAGTCACTGATTTATTCTGGATGGCGGAAGATACTTTTCCATTTGGTTGTAGCTGGTTAAGGGATCAAACTTGCTTATTTGAACTTGTGGAGTACTGGATGAGAATACAAATCCACCTGAGAAGTGCGAATTGCAGGGTTCATGGAGATAACAATTACGATGAACTTCAGGATTTTTTCTGTGGGGAATGATTGAAACACACCAACACCACAGCTGTGCCCTGCTGAAAGCAGCCTATGATAGTGGTATAAAATCTGTTGATAACTCTTGAAGCCACAGCTGGATACTACTTAAACTCCCACCAATTTGGTTCACCAACTACACAAACATTGCCACAGATGTATGGGTTAAACGCTTCCCACTCAATACTCAGGTGAGTGTTCCCACCTCCCATACCCCTGGGGGTCAAAGACAGCCTACATCTAAAAACATAAAATAAGCAAAAAAAAAAAATTAAAAGGGACTGAAACAAGGAAACGACCAAGATTTCAGTGATTCCATCTGGAGAGTGGCCACAGACACCGCTGCACTGGCGTTCCTAACAAGTCAAACTTCTCCACAGAAAGGGCAGTCGTAACAAGCAGAAATGTCTTGTCTGCCACAGAAAGCATAATATAAAACTTGTACTCTGAGTAAAGAATATTTTCAATGCGACAGTCAACAACAGTTAATCTTTAATACAGAACTAATGTAAGAGGCTTGTGTTTCTCTGTTACTAAGGTGATGAAAAGGAACTGTGGAAGCAGCTGTTTTCATTCTAACTTTAAAGAAAGCAGTAAAAATTAAGAAAGAATGTATCAGTCACCCGGAATGTTTGTCTCAACCACATACGCAAACTTGAAGAACTACTAGAGGAATAGATATTTAATTTTACACACAACTTTAAAGCACTGTTGCTGCTAGTAGTGACTCCACTTCTAGCTTCGGTTGTGTCAAAATATTTGCATATAAAATCAAGAATAATCAGCTGCTTCCCCAGGACACAACAGTATTTCAGATTTCATCAATCTTCCAGTTGCATACAATTAAAGTTATTAAAACACCAATTTGCTTGTATACTGGCCGGCCAAGAGTCACACTTCTGCCTCCACCTGAGCTGGTGGTCAGAAGCAATAAGTTGCAGAGAATTCTTTTAATTTCAGTCAGTCAACATTAACAACCAAATTGGCACGAGATTTGAGAAGGAACAGACAAAAATTCAGAAGTTAATTTTAACATGCATTTAGTAGCACTCTCGCTTTGACACCAAATTCCACATGATTTCAATGTGATTTATAACCATTATGGAATTAAACCCGCAGCACGGGAATTCAGCTGGAGGCTCCTATGAACCTGAACCTATCTTAGCCTCGTAAGCCCTCAGCATTCCTGTTGTAGCAGCAAAGCAGGAACTTGGCCAGCATGGAGCGAGCAGAGGCAGAATCAAGCCTGCACAGAAAAGTTGTGGCAATGATGCAGAGTACATCTGTCATGGAGAATTACCCTAAAAATACCGCAACATGCACTCCAGCTATAGGCCACCAAAGCCACAGAAAGTTTTTGTATCTGCTAACAGCCTAGAGTACTCGGGGTCTGAAGAACGTAGCAGCAGTAGTTGTTAAAGGACACAATTTACTCCAAAATTCGCATGAAAGTTATTTTAACCTTCTTTTGGACAAGTGAGATTACTAGAGCCTTAAAGGGTGTAACAACTCTACTATTCCTGGCTTACTTAACATATAAATTTGATTAAATGAAGGAGACTTTTTAAAGCATTCATCATGCTAACAAAGAATAAATTGCCAGTATGTCCTTAGACTGCAAAAAAAAAATATTCATTAAAAACCCAAATGTTCCTATTGGCTTATCTAAAAATTAAATGAGATCTTAAAGAGCAAAAGTAATTTAATTTTGTGCTTTATACAGTTGGATTGGATTCGAACATAGTAAGTATTGAAACATTTGGTACCTGTAAACATGGCATGGAAGTAGGGGCTGCAGGCGGCTAGCACAACTCTATGCGCTGCAATTTCCATGTCTTCAGCTACTATCGTCACATCACACAGCAAGTTTTGACTATTTAGAAATATCAGAGAAGGCAATTTCACATAAATGAACTACCACAGAAAAGCATATAATATCACACACAGTTTCTTTTCCCATGCCCTCAAAAGAGGCAGGCATGGGAAAATGTTGATGAAGCATTGTTTTTAAATGCATTACACAACCACATGGCTATTACTCAGTCGGATTACAGATGGTGCTCGGGTACACAGAACTTTCTAAAAAATCAAACAACTGAATTGTGATTTCTTGCACAGACTTTTTCTGCATTGAATAACCAAAATTTGTATCAGCCCAATTTATAAACCTTCTCACTAGAAGTCTGGGCCTCTCTGAATAACTGTGATAGAAAAAAAGAATTTGATATACACAAACACTAAAAAAATTATATAAGAAATAAGACTTCACAGATAAAGAATCCAAACTTCAATTGTGATGCCTGAGTTACATTACACTGGAAGCTCATACCTACTTAACTGTTCAAAATCACTACTCGATCATCTCTATATTTACTGTTTTCCAAGCATTTTTCATACACAGCCCGTGCACACAATAGCAATTTTTTTTTCCACTCTGACCAGTTTAGAATTTATGGTTAACTTCGTATCTTGCCTGACTTTTTCTCTTCATTACATCCATTTGCATTCTCGTCCTTTGAGACTGTAATACATATTTCCTCCCTCTTCTGTTGTAACAAAGTAGCATCTCATTTATAATCATTCCTAATACAGGTGTTTCCAATGCAGTTTACAGCTATTGGATATACCTCTTCCAGTTAAACCTACCACACCGTGTACTCTTTATAATCCAATTTTCTAGATGGAAAGAGGAGGGGGAGAAAAAAAAAACCACTACACACCACAATATCAAAAGGCTGCAATCTCCCAGCATCTAAATAGCCATAGTCACAGTCGCCTTTTATTTCCTTCTCATGCTAGCACTCTCCCTGTAAAAGTAGCACACAATCCACAAAACTCAGAGCCAGGGCAACAAAGGGAAGAGGGGAAAGTACAATTTAACAGAACGTATTCCTTAGGGACGGAGCTAGAGCTGTACGTCAATCCAGTGACCTCTATTCTCAGTACTTTTGAAAAGATAAATTTTTACCTTTCTTGAATATATATTGCAGCTAGAGTGCAGACTTTCTTATAGCTTGCAGCTACCACACAGAGTTGTAGCAGAGACTGGGGTGAGCAGTTGCATTTTGCTCTGGCAGAGCTAGAGCTCTCAGCCAGACTGCTCAGATATTCACCTCAGTCCAAAGAAAACTCCGTGACCTCTCAGCCTCTGCAATCACCCGATTTCTTTGAGCACAGCCTCAAGTAAGGTGGCCTTGTGGAGGTCACACCAAAAATTTTGGTGGCCACAACTAACCTTTAAGGCCATATTGCAATCCTGGCATTAGAATATTTTCCCCCTTTCGGCTCTTAATACCTACAGCAAATCTCATAAGTTTAGCTTGCAATATGGCTATTATCAAAAAAGACGTATAATATAAGGTAATGACCATACCCAGATGAAACACACAATTCAGAGGAGCTTGAAAACAACTATTACATTTATTATATAAAAATTGAAACAGAAAGCTGCACATAAGAGGTTGTCAGATACCCAGCTTTTTCAGACACCTGCACGTATCCTGACAACAGGAACAAAAGGTTTTATACTTAGCTGCACAGAAATACCAAAGATAACCATGAAGCCAGAAGCAAGAGAATTACATCAATACAAAACTCCAGCTAATTAATTACATTGCGCATATATAGACACAGAAACTTAGAGGTAGTCCAGGTACATCTCTAGTCTGGAACTGCATTAGGTGAATGAACACACTCTGTGTTACTACAAAGCTGACAAGCGAAATAAACTACTAAATAAACAAGCTTATAAACTTAATCATGTGCTCTGCTGCAAGCACCTTGTGGCTTCCACAGCAACTCAGCACCTTCATTTCATGAGGGCACACCAATTTATTTCAGAAAAGCTTGCATTCTGAAGCTATATCGTACTAATTTGCTTGTATAGAGCGACTGAATCAACAGAGCTGTGGGGGGTACACCATCTTGGTACGGGAAAAGAGAAAATGAGAAGGGGGGGACAAAAAAGTATAGATTTAAGAACAATAACTGGTTACCAGCTTGCAGGTTATTCTTCATTGGTTTATACAGAGAAAGGTCATTACCCACATCTTCAAAAGGCTTTGGTAAAGTCTCGTTTGTAAGAATGAGGATTTTAAAAACATATAGGCAAGGTCAAATTTCATTGTGATAAAAGCAAATTATAATGAAGAGGAAAGACAGGCATCAGAGGGTAATTTCTTCATATGTCAAGAACTAATTAGCTATCCTAATGATCTCTGACTCAGTGTTGAGGTGATGGTGAGTAATGAAATGACAAAAACTACCAAGGACAAAATTACTCAAATTTGTCAAAATTTGAAGGCACAGAAAAGCCCTCTTATGAGCTAACAGAACCAGGCAACTTGACAGCTGCCAAAAATGTAATATAAACTCACAGACTTAAGCATTCCAAAACCAATGTATTTTAGGTGCTTAAGCAGATGATTTCTTCACTAGTTATCCACTTTCTGGAGAGTATACCTCTGGCAAATACCTGCTTGTGCTACACTAATGAAAAGAACTGAGACAGAAACCACTTTAAAAATGTAGTCAATAAAATCAGAAAGATCATTTACTTGATTAATATTAGGTCTTCATTTAGAGTAATGAAGTCTGAAACATTTCTAAAATATTTATTTTTTCAAAGTAATACAAATATTAACGTTTATAATCTTATCTAATTAGCACTTACCATTTTAAAAGCTGTACTCGGCTTAAACAGTAAACATTGCTGCATCAACTACCTTATTAAATAAGAACTACAGTTAAGGTTTGCATGGCACTGCTCCTGTTCCAACTTTAACTATTTATACATGTAAGACAAAATTGCTCAAATTGCTTTTACAGCAATTCGAATTTAAGTAACCATGGAAACTAAAGTATATTCTGAAAATAATCCACGGCCTTCAACAATGCACTCTGCTGGAAGACCACATATCTTTTACTTGCAACACAACAAAATGCAGGTAAGGTTTCTGACTTCTGAAACTGTTGTAAGATTCATTCTAGGAAACTGTTTCTTCATCTAAACTCTTGCTTATCCTTAGGAAGTCATGGCTACTGGTTCCAGCCAGGCTTTATTACACTCCTTGAGACACTGAATCTGATTACTGGGATCATTGAAAAAGACAAGGGCGTAAGTAAGGTGAAGCAACAAGTATCAGTCCTTCCAGCATAAGGTAACTAGGCTGTTAACATACTAGAAAAAGTCTCTGCTCTTATCCCATTATCCTCAGACTATGGAAGTCTTTGAGCTGGATTTAAGTCATTTATTGTCAGCGTATGATTTTCTCCCATCTTCCAGTACAGTACAAACTGTCACAGCCAGATAAATACATTGATCTGATCACAGTATCTACCATAGTATTAAAGATTTACCCATACGGAACAGCGAAGATCAAAGGCAGAGGCATACTTTAATAGGGTATAAGTTGCTGTCTTTTTTTCAGCCGAAGCCTCTCCAGTTTTTAATCTTATATGGGAAATACCAAAGGACTACAGGATTTTCACACCCTCCGGTATTGTCTATGCTAAAGTGTTTTATTTATTTAATTTCTTCACTGTTGCTGTTAGTTATAAAGCTGAATTACTGTCAGTGATAGTTGCGAGTCCTAATTACCAGAGCTCAGTTGTGAGCTCTAATTACCAGCTGTCACAGTTTTCAACACCATCTCACCTACTCATATGTAGAAAATAAATCAATACGGGTGCTAAGAACAGCATCAGCACCAGTCTCCCAGTTTTGCTGAAACTGATGGTAGTATCACTCAAGGTCTTACAAAACTTTATTGAGAAAAGTTACTTTCAACATTTGATTTGGGAGTTCATCAATTCCTCCCAGGGCGCAAGCAAAAAATAACTAAGAAAAGAAAGCGTACTGTCAGTTGGTTTACATTTGTTAGACTGTGATCTATGTCTCCAGACTAGAAAATTTTAACATTTTTCCAGTTCACAGCCTACCACAAAAATCAACAACAGGCATACAAAGAGCCTTAGGCTCAACTAAAGAGCCACTTTTCATTTATCCAGGATCAGCTACATACAAGACAGGATCAGTAGCTGGAACTCTGTAAATGCAACCTCTAAATATTTTTCAAGTCTCATAAACCTAGTTTTGATTAACTTATGAGGGGCAAAAACATACTGCACACATTACAACTATCGTCACATGACTATCATTCAGCTATCACTTCATTGTAGATTTAATCCTTCTCATCAGCTATACTTCTGGAATTGCATGTTCTTAACAAATAAACTATTATTATTAACTTAAATGCAAATGAAAGTAAAAATGTATTATGGACTCCAGGCAGATGTACAGAGTGAAGTAATACCTTCTTAATTCATTCATAACTTTAAAAGCTTTCTTCATGTGCCATGGATTTACTGTAATAGGACAGTGAATTTCAGTGTTATCATCTTTCAGATCCAAGGGCTTCTGATGACAAAGTTTGGTACATCTGGAAAGAAAGAGAAAAAAAAGAGGAGAGTTAATACTTCTGTCTAATCTCCAGTTCTGTCACTCTTATTTTCTCCACCTTCATCTTGGGGAGGAGGAGAAAAATCTGCACTTCAACTTATTCTTTACTCCAAGCAATTTTGGTTTCCCTATTACCAACAGGGTGGAGGAGTAGGTAGAATTCCTGAGGAAGCAATAAGTTGGCGACCAACATTAGTGAGGTTGACAAAGGCACTCAGGGCTAACAATAATCTTGACTAACGAAAACATGAAGATGATGCCCTAGAATATTTCCAATAAGCCCTGAAGTGAGGTGAGAAGCAGGGGTTCGGAAACTTTTAGCCCGGTGCCCGTACAGATCGATGGCAGAACGCAGCATCCATCACCCCAGTCTCTCAATGCCTTCACCGCCTGTGAGACAAGAGCCACTCTCTGCCCTTCCACCAGGACCTCCCTTACTGGTTCACGCAACTCCCAGTTCACCTTTGACAGGAAGACATGATGACTACTGTAATTGTCCAGGCTTTCCCTAGCAGCAGCATGAGATATAGGTGAGTGTGAGGAAAAACTGGGTAGTTTTGCAGATCCACTCAATGTTTTGAAAAGCAAAAGCGACCAACCTCTGAATTTTTCTTACTCGCAAAAACCCACCCAAAATAGCAAGAGAAAAACTAGGTAGTGTGACAAATCATTAGCTCTATCTACAATTATCTCTTTCTATAAGAAATACCCAAGTTCTACAGACACTAACTTCTGTAGAAAAATGTACATCCCTCAGTCACTAGGACTGTCCAAACAGCAAGTGGGTTTTTCATGCCAAGCCAAGCCAGTTAGTTTCGTGTTTACAATCACAATGTTATTCTTATAAGGCAAATTACATTGTTGTAGTACTTAGAAAATGCTTAGCATCAGTGATGTTTTCACCTACACTATTGTAACTGTATTTCTGAAGCTCTGAGCTGGAAATAAGCAAAGTCACTGAAGTCACTTGGTGGGGCAACTGACCCTGGTAGATCAGAGATCTGATTTCAAATGAAAACTCAATCTTACTTGCTTTAGGTAAGAATAGTCCAACTGAACGTATGCATTGACTCCCGTAATTCCAGCCTCTCCTCTACCATAACTAAAACCTTTTACCTGGGCATGTCTAAAGAAGCTTAAAAGAAAAACTCAGCGATAATTTAAGATTTTAACCTAGATCTCTATATTCTGTGCACTATAACAACATGCAAAGCAAAGTAGTTGGCTCTACTTTTCATGATTCCAAAACTAGCTACAAAATTTTGGAGCAAAACAGCATGACACTACTTCAAGCAACAAAGGAATAGAAAAAGTCTCTATAAAACACTGGCTAACAAAGTAAGATCCATCTACAGAGCTCAAACTACTACCAACTTACTACATTGCACCATGAAACTGCTATGAATTAAAAGTTGCATGCTCAATTTTGAAAGTGATACAACTCATTACTGAAAGAGGCCCACTAACAGACAGCAATTTTGCATCAATCAGAAAAAAAAAAATCAAGTTACATGTTATAGAGCACATACACATGCTGCTGTATGGAGGTAAAAAAAAAAAAAGACATCCTATCTAGCAAACTCCTTTAGACTGAACATTACTCTTCTAAATTAAGGGACATGTAGTCATCAGCATTCAAAAAAATGATACACAGAAATCAGTGACTTCAGGAAACATTCAAAACACCAAAGACTATCTGTGAGGAAGAGACCCAGCTTTTAATTATACCACTGACTTCTCAAGTCCAAGATAAGAACACTTCTTCTACGGCACCTTTTTACATCCCAAAGCAATGCATCAGATACTGATGTGTACAGATCTGCATACGTATACAGACTATATACACATCACATACAGATACGCAAGAAAAAAAGTGGTCAGAGTTGCCTGTAAAGAGCTGCCAAGCAACCTGGATAGACGGAGGAGTTCCTATGGAGCGTAAATTCATTTGCTGAAGTTTCATCAATTTGTCACACAGGATGACTTTGTTTCAAGGTAATGAAGCCTACAAAACCGTCAGCCACATGCCTTCTGTTTTGAGAACTGCCAGTCTGCCTGAAGTTACTGGACTGTCTCTTACCATTCCACCAGCTGGGTCAAAGCTGTCTGCAACTGGTTGCCTTTGGTTTGTTCTCAAGAGCCTCACCCGCAGCGTACCTGAAAACACAACCTCCTGAAGGCACAGAAGGAAGCTACACTGAACTGGAGCATATAAAATACTGGATGAACCCAACTGAAGTGCAGCTGGAAATACGTGGCTTGCCTAGCGCACTGCTACTAAAAAAGATGCTTAACTAAATAACCAGAAAACCGAGAGTGTGATGAGCATGACTGCTGAGTCAAACAGGGAGTAATTTGGGACCACATATGGAGGAAGCAGAAGGAGTGAGGGGGAGGAGGGAAAAAAGAAAAAAAAAGCCTGTCCCCGCAAGCTGGAAGGCACCGGGGAAGGCGG
>NW_008794543.1:1362539-1369168 GCF_000699145.1 Aptenodytes forsteri | reverse complement strand
CCGCGCGTGGGGGCAGCCCCGCCCCCGGGGGGGGCGGCTGCTCGCCCCTGGCCTTTAGCGAGAGAAGGACGGGTCGGTGCTGTCCCCCTTTGCTGGAAGAAGCGTCTCCTTCAAGGGGGATGAGCCTGGGTCCAGTGCCCTTCTCGGTCCAAGGACACCCAAGTGCGCATCTCCCGCCTCCCAGAAGAGCGAGGGCTCAGGGCAGGGCCGGAGAGCGACACCCCCCAGCTGTCCCACACGGGGACGTGTCCCACAGAGCGCCCAAGCCAGGGTGTCCTCGGCACCGGGGAGGATGGCTTGGGGCACTCGCGTGGGGACACAGAGGTGCTCTAGGCCCTGGAGTCGGGACTCTTTTTCTTTTAGAAGAAAAAATGAGACGTGGTCACAGGTCTCTGTGAGAAGACCCACCCCCCGATGCAGGCCGGGGAGGGGCGTCTGCAACTTTGTTGCTGGCCGGACACCAGCTCACGCAGGTGGTCGCAGCTCGAGCAGGGGCCGAGGCGAAGCCCAAAAGTGCATTGGGGCAGAAAAGAGGGATGCTGGGATTGAATGCGGGTGCCCTAGTTCGCTGCGACCTGCTGTATCTCATCCGCCTTTATTTGATCCAGTCCACCAGAACGGCGACTGTGCCGCCCAAACAGCTGCCCTCCTGTCTTTAGTCATACCATCGCAAGCGTTGCTGACATGTAGCATTAAGTACTTGAGTTGTGTTTTAATGTTTGCTTAAATAGCCTCTGGGATGCAGGACGGCAAAAAGAAACACGAACGGGACAGGGAGCTATTTCAAACACGTGTCTTTGTAAGCGACACTAATGCGAACAGTGATGAAGAATACTACGTTTAGCAACTTCTGACTTGGGGCATTTGAGAAGAATTTACTGTACTTAAACCTCTGTAAGTTACTTCTAGATATTAGAAGGTTGTGTAGTGGAAGATGTGTTTAGCAAGCCGAACACAATTCAGGTATGTAAGTCTGATAGCATCTGTAAAAATAAAATGCGTATTCACTGGAGTAGGAGATTTGATATTGACAAAGTAACTCTAAAACTAATAAATCTGTCACTAACTGACCAACACTATTTTTCTAAGAGTGAGAGGAATTTGAGGACAGCACGTTTTAAGTAGAAGGCAAAACAGAAAATGGCAGGTACATTTTGGGTGAAGAATATTATAGATGGATACATAAAGCCTTCACCAATGTTTCTAATGAAATCACAGGTTATTAAAAATAAATGTATTTTAATTTATTATTTCATGTTTGCTAATCTCTAATAACATTCCTCACTTGGCAAATGCCATTTTAGTTTTCTCAGTTTCCCAATCCTCTTTCACTACACTGTGATGTTTGATCTGGGAACACTTCAAAATTTTTTCAATGGGTTTCCACTGGAGGTTTTTCTGAATTAAATAATCGCAGTTGTCAGTGCCTGTTTTTATGAAGTCTGTGCTTTGTAACTACTGAATTTGTCTCTTCTCGAGGGACAACTAGATTTGCCTCTGGGTTGTATTAGAGAAGACAAGCTACTTGTTAAATGTTTGAAAGATGCAACAAAATCTGCTTGCAGGGCACTCTGCTCCGAAGGGGCCAGCTAGCAATAACGCGCTCTGAAATAGAGGTTTAAAATTCAGCCGGCTCCATGTGTCATAGCGTCAGCGAGTTCTGAGTTTGTAAGCAGGTCTGGCCTGGGTAGATCAGAGAGTTGCTGATGACTGTCACATCGTACTTTCAGGTTTCTGTACCCTGGAGTAAACTCCTGTACACGTTACTTTGTAAGACAAGGATCCTAGCTTTTACTGATCCACAAGACCTAAGTGAATCCTACCAGTAACAGACTGTGCTGTGTTTAAGGGTCCACATTAGACTATGAAGTCATTGTAAACTTGTCCGGAAGCTAATGAGGATTTTTGTACACTACTCGCATAGAGATCCTGCAAGCACGTAGGCAGCTGCAGATTCTGCCCCTTGTTAACATGGCAGAACTGTTTAATAACGTTCATTCTTAAATGAACGTTAAGCATTTCCAACCTGTGTCTTCTGTGTTTTCTTGCAGTGTTGTTTTGGCTTTCGAGCCAAATGTTTAACGTTAGTTGAAATAACTTCTGTGATGCAGAACATCAAAAAGAAACACAAATAGGGCAGGGTTCTATGTTTTTTCTAAAATTATGTCTTTGTACTTCAGTAATCCTGAAAGGAATCATAAACAGCTGAAACAAAAATGACTGCATCCAAAATGCCTTATGTGGTTATGGCAAAACAACTTATATATCTATCCATGAGAAAACACATCCTTTAAATACAATGTTTGGATTTTTCGGGGATCCTGCTTGATCCAGTAACTCTTCTTATAAAAGAACTTTTAGAGAAAAAAATTATTTATGTATGTGGGTGGGTGTATACATGTAGTTTTGAAAGGAAATAGGCTACGTTTCTTAACTATGATGCAACAGCTGCCATTTTTGTTTATGCCGCAGCAATTCAAATCACTGCATTTACTGAGGAAATTCCCTATCATCTTTAGGCCTGCCCCTGTAACAACTCTTGGTCCTTTCCCACTTGTTTTAGAGAGTTTCAAAGGAATGCTGCCAACACTTACTAATGATTGTACAGTTCTTCGGATATATTGACATTAGAAGTACTTTACTGATACAGAAATCCTGATACTGTACATGAGTGAAGTACGTCCACTGAAAATGAAGCTATGCCAGCAAAGCTCTGCTTTCTAGCAAGACAGTTCCACAAGTTACACAGTCCTACAAATGCTATAAGCAATCCTGGTAAAAGTCAATGTCACTGCATGCATACACGGTGTTTTATAAGCATCTTTAAGGGATCACGCACCACGCTGACGTGGTCATGTTAGAAGATATCTGTATTAGGTTTAGCCACAGAGAACACTGAAATAAGCTCTTACCAGTATTTTTAATTGACAAACGCAGATTAGGAAGACCTCTCCAAAAAGCACAAAAAATACGTTTGCAAGAACATTTACTCTTGTTTAAGATATTAGAAGTCATAGCTTCTTAATGATTTGGGCAGAATGCTTATGAGAAGATGCTGCTAAGGCTGGGATTCTTTTCGTGAAAAAGGAAGAAGAAAGGAAGGGGCTAGAATTGAAGACTTAAGTACCTCTCTGTATTGCTATTGCTCCAGACAGAAAAACAAGGTCCTTCCTCACTTTGTTAGCAGTTATCCATTATATTTGTATCTTACTGAATTTAGTTGTGGGTAATTTATGTACAAAATTTATGTAAAAATAAGTATGTTTTTATCCAAAATCATTCAGGGCACACATCCTTTTTTTTTTTCTGTGCATTTCACCCCCAGTAACATTACCATCCGGCAAGAAGCTTTTATACAACCAAGGTCCCTGCCTCTAAATAGATCCACAAGGACCCGTGTGGAATTCATGACAGGACTTGAGGTCAACACAGTCATTAGCTATTACTGCATTCTTTTGTCTAAGCACTAGTATCAGCATTAATCCAGCATTAACTAATCTTAAAAGGCCTTACTCTAGTGTAAGAGACTCTCCCCCCCCCACCCCGAGAAGAATGGAATATTTAAAGTTTTAGAGAACCATTGAGCTAAGGACATGAATGCAGTTGAGAAGAATTACATTGAAAAGTAATGTGAAAAGGAGAAGCAGGAAAGTGCATGCAGCAGGCTGAGAAAGGGACCAGATTGCAGAGGAATACGTACTGGAGAGTAGGCAGAGAGAGAAAAAATAAGACGTGTAAATTGGGAATGTGAAATAAGAAATAGCAAAGCAGCTGCTATCAAAAATAAATTGTACTGTGACCAAAATCAGTTAAATACAATTAAGCATGGACAAAAATATTTAGTCGTTTCTAGCACTATTCTTCTGTGTAAGCAATTGCTGGAGCACTAAGAATGATACATACTTGATGAAAATAGGTGAACAGTAAGATTTAGTCTGTAAAGTTCATAGACCTTATACGATGATGAAAATTAGTAACTAAGAACTGTCTTTTCAGTGTTCAAAACCAGACATGGTGTAATTTCCAAAAAGACTCGATATGGCACACAGTCTAGTACACAGGCTTTAAATACTCCAACCTGGTCTTGCAAAAGAAGGGTCAAATAAAAAGCAAATAGTATGAAGTTTCTGAGTTCTACTCAATGGAGAAGTCAGATCTTTGTGGTCGGTGCTGAACAGTGCAGTGTTCCTGTAGATCACAAGTTCATTTTAGTGCCACAGAAAAAGGAAGTCCTAGTTCAAGCAAGCATTACGAATGGAAGCAAGCGTAGGTCATGGCTTTGATTCATATTAGGACTGCAAATTACTAAGACGCAAAGTAGAGATCTTGATGAGCAGATCTGAAGCCCAGTGCTGCGAAGGTTTGGATTTCACATATGGTGTATCCTTCAGATGACTGTGGAAGAGGTGGACCAGCTCCTACTTTCAGACTTGTGTTGCTTCCTGCGCACTGGATAAGGCAATCGCATCTCTATACTGAGTGGGAGTGGGTTCCATTCACTGAACCATCAGAAAACCCATCAAAAATTATTAAATTTCACCTTGTAGCCATGCGGTGACTTAGACATGATGCAAAGGTAGCAGCAGAAACCCGCAGCAGGGATTTCTTGGGGAAAGCTGGACCATCCCAATCGGCTGCAGGCAAAGCTGATGATGGAGTTCCACCCTTCAACACAGAGTGATACCTTACTGAAATAAGTTCTGCGCAGTTTTTGTGTACAGCCTACACCAAAAAAAAAAAAGGGGATTTACAAGATCCAGTCTTTAGCAAATGATATGTCATGTGGATAAGCAGGACTGTTAGGGTAGCCAGTCATTGGTGGTTTTTTCCTGATCGTTTTACTTTAAAAGAATGTAGATTATTCATACGTTCAGTCATACTTGTTTAACTTGTCAAAACATTATTTTCTTGAAAAATGAAGCAAAAGTAGTTTTCTTCATAGATAATAACTGTAAGGTATAGTACTATACCTATCAGTGCAAGTCCGTCAAAGCCAGTGTACTTCTGCTCCATCGTAATTATTCTCCACTCTAACAGCAATATTATAAGATAGTCCTAACCAATTCAATCAACTATTACACAGCTTTTTCAGAAGAAAACAGGTACAGCTAATTAATTAACATTACATTCAAACAATTGCTATACTGCCATCTAGTGCTTACTGGATGCACAACTCTACAGAGAAATTCTATTAATTTCAATAGTTCTCGGCATCTATGATTGGCCTATAGCAAAAGAATAGGTAAACTCACGAATTTGCATGTAGTCATGCATATAGTGAGCTTACCTAAGAACAGTAATCGGGAGCAATTTATACTGGGAAAAGTGACACAGTATGCTGAAAGAATCAATCTGAATATATATTGTTTCATATGTGTATAAATAAGATTGGAGGAACAGTATTTGCAGAGTCTACAGCACTTGAGGGGGCATTCAGCGAAAATGAAAACTGCTGTAGACTGGGAAAGAGCAAGTGGGATATAGTTCACGCATTGTACAAAATCTTTTGTCGTACAAAAAGGCAATGAAATCAAAGACATTAAAATACTAAAAGATTATATTCAGGGAGTCAAAACAATAACAATCACATAGGTGTACTTACTGCATATAATTTTGCACTGACAGGTTGTTCATAGAAAGTGAAAAGCATATCACGCTGCTATTCAAGAAATTTAGTAAATCCTTGTTTGGAATAGTCTTTTTTTTGTGTAAGAAAGACTAGAAGTTATTGCAAACTCATTGTAACGATTAAGAAAAGAGCTCAGGATCAGTACACTTAACTATGCAGAATGTCTAGTAAAATTGGACTCCTATTAAATAAAAAAAAATGAAGGGGAAATTTAAGTCAAAGATAAAAGTATGAAAAGGTTTATTCCAATAATTCTGGTACAAGCAGATGCTCATACAATGAGTAGTTTATTATGGTGTTCCTGGAGTACAGTTTTCACTGGCATCAGGGAAAGTCTCTTGCCAATTTTTCTACGCAAAAGGAGAACATTGTGATCTGGACTAATATACCAGGGAAAAAATAGGTATCCTCAGAATCTAAAATATTCAAAAGACTACCTTGTCAGAATGCTAATATTTAACCATACAGCCTAAAAAATTAGTTTATGCAGCTAGTTCTTGACATGTTCATTTTATGATTTTCAGACAAAAAACTTAGAAAATGTAAAAAGAACAGCGGGGGGAAAAACCACTAATTTTTCCTTGAAATTTCATCCTCTGTCTTTATTTTAATTTTATCAGTAGTTTTCTTGAGGCAAATTATCTCAAATACTCCTCCTTTTCAATGAAAAACACCCTAGATGGTATATAATCTAAACCCAAATATTTTCAGAAACATCTCTGCATTTCCCTTTACATAGTTCAAGTAAATGCTTGTCATATGGCTTTATAATACAATATAAACAGAAATGTGATTTTGAAAAATCAGAAGAAAGGGGTAAAATCCATAGTTAAAAATTACTCTGCACAGAGAAAACTTTTCACTCTGCAAATTAGGCATTTCCTTAAGCCCTAAACCATTTAAAACTCTCAAACTCATCTCTAGTGCAAAGTAAATAAGTGTCCTGGTTTCGGCAGGGATAGAGTTAATTTCCTTCCCAGTAGCTGGTACAGTGCTGTGT
>NW_008794543.1:1351752-1356463 GCF_000699145.1 Aptenodytes forsteri | reverse complement strand
ATATTTTATTTCAATTATTAAACTGTTTTTATCTCAACCCATGTTTTCTCACTTTTACTCTTGTGATTCTCTCCCCCATCCCACCAGGAGTAGGGGTTGCTGGCTGAGGTTAAACCACGACAATAAGATGCATTGTGATACTCTGTTTCGAAGTTTGATTTATACTTCTAGTGTATATTTTGAAAAATAAATATGAAATCAAGAGTTGTATTGCCTTTTAACCTCAATTTATTTGCTTCTGAATATAGCTGGAAATTCAGTAGAATTTAAAAAGTAAGCAAGAGTGCCCATTCTGTTCACAATTTTTCCATTCACTGTTACATTACGTCCTTTATCTCATCTGCATTAAGCAGTCCAAATTCTCTCTCTGCAGATGTATTAACTTTTATCTACCTGTTTTCAGCAGTCCTATCTCTGGACTTTGTTATGGACACATAGGACATTTTGCTAAATGATTTGTACTGAGAGATCAGCTGAATTAACCAATGGCCACACTAAGCCTCCAGCATTCAAATTTGTATATTAATTGGTGAATGACTGAAAGAGTTTTTATTAATACCAGTGTTATGCTCTTCTCTTTTCAATAGCTTGCATTTAAAGGCCACAGAATTTTTAATGGGCATTTTATTTATGAAGCCAAAGCTTCATAGCAAGTGGCAGGTTTTGATTACATGATTACCGTGCATAAACAGCCCCATGCTGTTCACCACAAAAAGCTTACACTTGCATGATGTGAAAATCCGAAACTACATGTGGAGAGAAAGGTTCCTTTATTTTAAACATATTCAGCAGTGAACTTTTTTAATCTCCATGGGATTTTAAAAACTTACAGAAGCTTGAAATAAAACAAGTACCTGTGAAGTATCTGTAATTTTAGGCTAGAATATAGACTGCGCTTACTGCAGTATGAGTGTCAGGGCTATTACAACCAATTCATGCAAATAAAATTGTCTTTACTGTTATTTTTACCTTTTCACTTCCAATTTGTATTTTTAGTCATGTTGGGATCTGTCACAACCCCATTTTCTCGGAGCAGAGATTGTATTCTTTACATAGAGCTGAATACACTTTAAGTACTAATTGTACCTGCAATATGAATAAGAAACAGTAATAATAATTACAACTTATAGCTGAATGTGAAGAAGGTTGTGAGCCCAATCCTGTTTCCATTCATGCCAAATTTTAAATAAAACTGAGAGGAGGAAAAGTAGATATTAGGCCTCTTTGTGAGGATACAATTGTGAAAGTTAGTCCCTAAATATTGTAATTATTACTGATATGGAAAAGGTTATGCCTAAGTACAGGATTTAAGCCTGGGTATCTAATCTATGTTAGCTTTCCTTAAGGGCAGCCGGCAAATAAGGACATCAGAGCATGGCATTGTTGGGTCATACCACACCTTTTTACCATCCCCTTATTGGATACCTTCATCGTTACTGATGGAGTTGCAGAGGAAGTAATTTAAGAACAGGACGTATCTTAATTTGGTTTAGACTTCCCAGCACAGGATCAGCCCTCAGGAGCAGACTTTCAAGTCATGTGCACTAAAGTGACAATGTCTGCAAAATTTGTCAGAAGATGGAACAGGAATTGAGCAGAAGAGAATCTTACTTCATTAAAACCTTACTTACATCATTAAAACTTCTTGCTATAAAAATGACCTGTGAATCTAGTAATTGGAACAATATATCAAAACCAAAACACAGATTGGGTGATCTGTGAAGAATGAGAGTAGACTACTACTGTAAAGATTATATACATATTTTAGGTAAACCAGTTGAAATTGGGAGTCACATATTTCTAAAGATGCTAACTGATGTTGCGTACAGTAAATATTTATGCACTTCAAATATTTAAACTTGTAATTTTTCCCCAACTGTGCTCTTCAGTAACCCGTTGAGAACACTTCATTTTCCATTCAGTAGAAACAATACTTACAATTATATGTAAAATTATACATATTCAAATGAGTGCTGATAAATGTAAACTTCCTGGGACTTTAGGATTCTAAAATTATACTTAGAAGTATTGATTTATTTGATTTTATCTCAAACACTTGTCTAATAGCATGTATCATGCACATCGCATATATGTATGCAAGCCATTGAATAAAGGTGTTTTCTAAGTATACAGCAGTTTGCAGTAATGGATTATACATTGGACCAAATTTCTAAATCCCTGAACAAACAGAGATTGTTAGAAAATTATCTCTGAACAAGCACAGAGAAATGGCAACTACTTAGCAGCAATCGTGTCCACTTTTTAAATAGTATGCTGCTGATACAATATAGACGAAGTATATGTTTCTCACCTGACTGCCTTGGACATCTGAAGAAACAGGCTAAAACCAAGGTTATAGCTAGCCTGTAGCGTTTTACGGAGACTGGCAACAGGAGGAGGAGTGCTTCCACAACTGAAACTATTATGCTAAAAAAAATGTAGTTGCTTGAGCTTGGGTATCCAAGCAATGAATCAAATCCCTGATTTTAGACTTCTTGGTTCCACGTCTTTGAACAACTGTTCTATTTCACTTCATTTTTTAAATTATATCTCTTTCCCCCCTACTGTTTCTCCTCAAATACCATCCTTGCCAAATTCAGAATCCAAACCCCCCAGCTTAAAGGACAAAACCATGGGTGCGTTCCTAAGCATGCATGTGAGCAAGCAAACAAAATGTGGGGAAACAAGAGAAATAAATGTGCAGTTTGGCATTTTATTTGGTCATGAATGAAAGCAATAGCAGCTAAGCAACACAAGATGATATGTGACTGTTTTTTGTAAAAGACTTTTTTTGGGTTTTGGGGGTTTTTTTTGTTTCTTCAAAAAGTTTAATGCTATTTTAATTCTTTAAAAAAATAAACTGCTATGAAGTATTTTTAATCAATATAAATGTATTTATAGTAAAAAAATAAATATTCTAGCCATTGTCATTAACTGGCACTGTTATTAGCTTCTTGGCTGTGTGAGTAGGTACAATACACTGCACACTAGCATTTCTGGTTATTCCAGAACAGACGTATTAACCAGAACACAGGCATTGTTGCTCCTTGCAAAACAAACAAAAGGTAAAGACTTCATGCTTTCCAAGCTGAGCAAAAGCTCAGACAAAGGCACTACGCAGGTAAGTTGTATAGTTATACAAAGAAATGGGAAGTTCTAGCAGTCACACAACAGCGTTGTAAAAACTGCAAAATCAAGTTTCAGACTGATGCATTGAACCACCCTTACCTTTGATGTTTATTAGATCTGTGTAGATGTAGACCACACCTCCCAAGCTACCTACTTGGCAAGGCAGAACACCTTACAAAAGTAACGCCAATTACTTGAACAGCAGCCACTGAATTGTGGCCTCACTTGACTGTCACAGAAAAACTGTCCTCTGGCTGCTGCTAAGTAGGATTTGTGTTCTTGTGAGGAAGGAAAAAAGAGGAAGCACAATAAGGAAAAGGAAAAAGCAACATTTGGGCTGAGAAAGTGGAACTGAGCAGGCTTTTATCACAGGAGCTGGCCTTAATCTTACTGAAACCAGCAAGTTTAAGGCTTGTTTTTCATTTAAGTTAGTTGCCCAGGTCGTTAAATATGTGTATCTACGTAAAACAAGAACAAATGAATGCAAGTTACGAATGTAAATGCTCTGTGTGGGAGGTTTCAGTTGGGTATTTTTCTGCAAAAAGATACCCAAGAGAAGTCACAGATGAAACACTTGGGACAGCCTGAAGAAGCCCATACCTCAAAAGCAGCTTTTCCCCTTTGGCACTTCTGCACTCTTTCAAGAGAGGCAGAGCCACGCCAGCTGTTCAGGGTGAGAGACCTGGCTTCTCTTAAATAGTACATGAAGAACAATTCCAGCCTGGAGATGATACTATCTTGCTGTCTTTCAAGCCCCTTACAGCTTTGATCCTCTTCAGTGTCCTCACTAACATCAGCTCAAGGCTCAGGGATGGTCTCATAAAGCAAACAGAAGGTTAAGAAACAGTAGCAGACGAACGGAGCACACAACAGATAATAAGTGTGCTGCTTTGTAAACTCATACTATGCACACGCTTGAACACTGTGTCATTCCGATCATTCCCATTTCAGAGAGGATATAGCTGGAAAAGGTCAGATAAGCTAACAAAGATTACCAAAGAGTAACTAAAGCGGTCAAGGATTATTTGGCATACAAAAGGGTGTCAAGGAGTAGTAAGACAGAGATCCATAAGGTGAGTAGCGTGGACACCATGAGTGGTCATTGTCTCTCTCAAGAACAAAGGGTTATAAAATGAAATTAGCAGTGGGCAGGTTTTAAAGAAAACGTGTTTCTTCACAACGTATACAACCGGGCCAGAAATATCTTTGATGACTTATTATGTGACTTTTGCGTGCTAAAACGTTCCATGCTCTGAAGGGGCAACCAGACATGTTCATGGAGGGGAGATCCACTGGAAATAATTAAGTGCATAGACTCTGTCCCTTCCTCAAGAAGTCCCTGCAAGACAAATTGTTGGCAATGGGAAAATATTCTGCCCAGCAAGTGGAAAGCAACACTACGCTGCCTTTATCCCCACACTTTTTTGCTAGGTGCCTGCTGCTGTTTACCCTTACTTACTTTCCTCTCCCCGCGATGCCACCTGAGCCACATGCCTCACAGGGACACCAGCCCTGGGCCTGCATTTACTAGCCCCCCTTTTAAATTCAGTCCCGGTCTGCTGAGTCAACTTGACCCAACCTC